>NC_083569.1:121024487-121281987 GCF_027579695.1 Neoarius graeffei | reverse complement strand
GGTGTACCCTGCCTCTTGCCCATAGTCATCTGGGATAGGCTCCAGCTCACCCATGACCCTGCACAGAATAAGCAGTTACAGATAATAGGTGGACTTTACCTCTGTTTACAACATTTACACTGTTGAATGGCAAAATACTCCACCTTCACAATGCATACATTGCTACTTATTTAAATGACACTATCATTTAGAGTAATGATTGTTAGTAGCATTTACAACATCTGAGAACTGTCCTGAGATCCTTGAAATGGGCAAGACTCACAGCAAATTCAAATATGTGTGCAATTGGATGGGTGGAAGTACAGTATGTGGGTAGATTCAGTATCATGGCATCTCCAAAGTGATTAGGCAGCAGAACATATGACCTGATCAAGACTGAAATAAATAAGGGTGTAAGGTAGTTTCTGGGGCTATTATTGTGGGTTAGTGCCTGAATTTTTTAGATGTCACCAGCCTGCTGACTGACCTCACTAAAAGGGACTGCCAGATCTGGTAGTGGACAGAGCCATGTGAGTGGGCTTTTGGTCAAGTAAAAGTGTGTGTGTGGGTGGGGGGGGTTGTGGCGGTCACTTTTACATTCTCCTGACTTTACCTTTGGTTCTGCAAACTGATGTGTCCGGAGGGGCCGGGTGGTGAAGGGGGAGTAATGCTCCATTCTGTACACCAGCCAGAAGCTCTCAGTAACAGAGAGTAAGTACTGGTATCTGCTACTGCTGGTATTCAAATTTGAGGTGGTCCACAGGCCAGAGGATCAGCTGGTGGTGGTGGATTACATTACATTACATTATATTAATGGCATTAAGTGGATGATCTTATCCAGAGTGACATACAACATACCCAGAGCAGCCTGGGGAGCAGGTGGGGGTTAGGTGCTTTGCTCAAGTGCACTTCAGCCATTCCTGCTAGTCCAGAGAATCGACCCAGCAACCTTTTGGTCTCTAAGCTGTTTCTATAACCATGAGGCCATGGTCTTCACCTCAGGAATTACCCCTCCTATCAGTGGAATATGAAGTAGCAGGAGGTGTGGTTGAGCATCAAATGTGGAAGGAGAGGAGGCTGGTTGAACTAGAAGGTTAAATGCAATCATTCTCACCTTTTGTTTTATTACTGCCAGTCTTTTATTACTGCCAGTCTACTTATTTGTGTTTCTTTCACTACTGTAACTAGAGAGAGTGAATGATGTAGCTGGAGTCTCACTTGAATGGAGTGAAAGCTGCAAGCTAGTGACGGGCCTTCTTCTGTTGGTTTGTCTTTTTTGTTGAGCTTTAGAAAGTGTCCTAAAAAGGGTGGTAAAATAAATGAGAGCCTGGAGCTCTGCTAAAATTCTGCCTGCCTACCAAGTCTTCCTCCACACCCATACACACTGGGCTGGACAGTTAGTTTGTCCCATTACACCAGATGTAAATACTCTCAAATTACAGCTGCTTAAAATTCAAATTAATTAAATATAATATACTGCGATAGACAAACCGGCTAGTGGCCTAGTGGTAGCGTGTCCACCTCTCGATTGTGAGTTCTATTCACGGTCGGGTCATACCAAAGACCATCATAAAAATGGTACCTACTGCCATCTGACAAGGCATGCTGCAATACAGATGTGAGTGGGGAGTTAAACTCTCAAGGTTACCAGAGGACTAGCCCCCCACTGTAACCCTATCTATGTAATAGGCTAGAGGCCGAGGGCTATGGAGATCGGCATTGCCTGATGTGCCTCATGGTGCGGGAAGGACTTTAACTGTGATAGACAGCTAAAATAACAATAACTTTGTCAAAGGTCAAATATGTATAGCCCTGACTGTATTTTTATTAAGTTCATGCTAATATTGTTGAGATGGGAATGTATTTGCATTCTTTCTGCCCTCTGAGACTTTGGCATGAGAAAATATTATTTTCACTCCGAAATAGAAGATAAAAAATCAAAATTGGCACAAATTAATAACGATACTGCCTGACTGTGGAATAATTCTGAAGTCTGTGGTAAAGCAGCCTTGTCATATAAAACGATGACCTAATTTTCTTCCCATCCACCCCCCCCCCCCCCCCCACACACACACACGCATTTCTCTTTCTCTGTATTTTCCCTTCTCATAATGTTATTACACTCCACTCAATAACCCAGTGACCACTACAATGGGCGTGTGTGTTTCTGCTGCTTCACACACTCCATACACGGCTGATTATAAATTGATTATTTGCCTATAATCATTTTTTTTAATTGACCTATGTG
This sequence comes from Neoarius graeffei, assembly GCF_027579695.1. NCBI lineage: Eukaryota > Metazoa > Chordata > Actinopteri > Siluriformes > Ariidae > Neoarius > Neoarius graeffei. The sequence continues at coordinate 121,279,760 of NC_083569.1, read as the reverse complement.
TTTTATTATTTTAATACCACAGATAACAATTACACTATTATCATTTATTAAAGAACAACACATTCTCTTTATCTATTTAGAATTACATTTAATATAGTGGAACATCTGGGAAACTCAGATCTAATCTCAATCTGCATGCTAATCCCGTCCTCACTGAATTGTTTCCCCTCCCCCACTAAATTCTGTTAACCACAAAGCACCTTTTCTACTGCAGTCATTTTTGCCCTGCACTCTTTCTCTCTCATACATTCAGTCTCATTTCATGTCTTGTCATTTTTATTTTCTTCATAAATACTGCAAAATGACCCTAACTGAAAATCACATGAACTTCACAAGATTCACATGTCGAATTTGCAAACATGGTTTTTACTCATTTCACAAGTTATGAGTCACACAGTTTCTACCTATATATAGTGCATGTGCTTTTATTTTCATGTACCGTATGAGGTTTTTCATCCATCCATCCATTATCTGTAATCGCTTATACTGTGTAGGGTTGCGGGCAAGCTGGAGCCTATCCCAGCTGACTACAGGTGAGAGGTGGGGTTGTTGGCTCCTTTGATCTCGAAAGATCATGGTGATCTGTGCCAGGGGTCATCCATCAGTTGTTGCTGCCGCTGGTAGTGGCACTGGAGTGATCTCTCCAGGGCGCAGGCCTGGGCGATGATATGGAGATCCTGGGATGCCCAATCGTCAGGATCACCCTCTCGGTTTTGATCCCCCTTTGAGAGGATCCCCCTCTCGGCAGTCTCCAATGGAAAGGACGAGCCGATACGGTTGGCGCCAGCACAGCTGCAGGAGTTGCCGGATGGTGACGCAGTGCGATGACTATCCGTCTTCAGGGCTCCACTCCGAATTTTTCTGTCGGGGTTGTCTCCCTTAGCCTTGTTCACTCCCATTGCAACCACAAGGCAGTGATGCTATTTGCCCATAGCTGGGGGTTTGGTTTGTGGGCACCAGGGCGTGTTCCACCATAGAGATGGGCCATGCATGCCGCACATTAAGGGGGCCAGACCTCCTCCCCTTGTCCCTGTAGTACAGCCAGTGTCTGATAGGTCACTGTTACCAGGTATCGGCGCGAGGAGCCACTAACATAGGACATTGCTGGTGAGAGGCCAATATACTGACAGGGCAAGACTTACGCACTCTGCTTGCCTTTTTGCGGTGCTGCAAGCAATGTTGCTAGTCAGCAGTGAGGGCTGAAAGCAAGACGTAACAAGCACATGCACACTTCACATGCACATGCACACTTCACCAACACACTAGACGCATCAACCAACCATTTGATACCTAGAGAGGTGGGGTACACCCTGGGTAAGTCACCAGATCATCACAGGGCTGACACGGAGGTTTTTCTTGATTCATTTATTTTTACATCATGCATGTGGTTTCATTTTTCCTCACCATGGATGACGGTTTTCAAATGTGATCACATACATGATATGGTCAAAGGTTTGTGCAGCCCTGACCATCATACTCATATATGCTTATTGAGCATCCCTGTCACAGTCTCGTGGTTCATGGGAAAATGAAGAACTGAGAGACAGGCTTGTGACAACTTGGGGTGAATTTATGATTTTAATTTGATCTTTTCAGTTATCTTTAATGCTTCACATACATTTGACACACAGATAAGGCATTGTGCTGGTTCTCTCTCTCTGCTCGCTGCTTCTCAGCAAGCACACAAAAAAACACACATTCATGGATTGCCAGTGATTATACGCAGGTGAGACTCATCATGTGTTGCCTGCCAGTTCTACCTGACTCCTCTCCACCCACAGCCGATTCTAGATTACGCCCCTGCTACCACATACCCTCACTGCCCGACTCAGGCCAGGGAGCCTTCCAACCTGCAGCTGACTTCCCTCTTGACAGTAGAGGTAATCCACCACCACCATCTGCACCTGAAGCCTATGGATCACCTCAGATTTAAAGGGCTGAAGAAACAGATACCAATGAGTAAGTCCCACATGGATATCCTTCATGCTGTGGAACCACTGGAACAGGGTGTGGACAGAATATAGACCAAAAGGCTGCCCCAGCATGTACTACAGGAGGGTGAGGACTGCACTCCTCAGTCTTGGGCAGGATGCAATTGCTGCCATCTTATCAATTTGAGGACACACCTGCTCATGACACAAGTAGAAGCCCAGGTATCATCTCATCTCATCTCATCTCATCTCATCTCATCTCATCTCATCTCATCTCATCTCATTATCTCTAGCCGCTTTATCCTTCTACAGGGTCACAGGCAAGCTGGAGCCTATCCCAGCTGACTACGGGCGAAAGGCGGGGTACACCCTGGACAAGTCGCCAGGTCATCACAGGGCTGCCCAGGTATCATACTTCCATTATTTCCAGATACAATTACTCACTATGACTAATACAAAGTGAGGCCCTCATGCAGTTTGGTCTAATGGCCCAATGAGATCCATACTCATTCTTTTAAAGGGGATTTCAATTAATGTTAAAGGGCACAATGGCACTTTTGGGGTGGTCTGTGGATTCATGACATGCTGCACACCAACTGCAAACTTTGTCACAAATGCCCGGCCAATAGAAACAGGCCAAGAGATAATTGAGTGTTTTATCCTTCCCCAAATGCCCCACCATGGGATTATGATAAGCCACATGGAACATCCTTCATGTCCCTGTGACATGGCACTGATGCAGATAGTCCTTGGGCCACCTCCCCAGCTAATGCTGCACTGGAATTCCCTCAAGTTTCACTATAACAGGAGGCATCCATGAATATGCATTTTAATAATGCATACTCAATGACACACGATATGTTCCTGATCAATCCAGAGAAGCTTGAGACACATCAGGAATCTGGATAAGGACTCCTGCTCCCAAAAGGGAACAGTGATCCTGGAACGGCCTGGCTTTCCCACTGCACCTGCATACCTGGTTGGGCTTTGCCTCAATCCTGGTGGGCATGGAAGATTCCACCTGTGCAGAGAGAGGGAGTTAGTAAAGACCTCAGAAAGGAAAGGGAAGCGGGTGAGGAAAAACTTAGAGAAATATGGATTCAGGTAGCCGGTTTTGGGGGAATTGTTCCCCACTTCTATGGTGGCAAGATAGTGACAGGTTGAAAAGAAGAGAGAGAGAGAAGGTGAGAAGGGGCATTTTTTATTTTACCTTACTCTGGGCTGTTGTGAATGAATGAAGGCAGACAAGAACCAGCAAGAGAGAATGAGAAAACATGACTGCTGCTGATGATGAGGATGATGAGGATGATGATGATAAAGATCACAATGCAAACAGAATTAAGGCAGGTATCACCTGACTCTTGAGTTTATACAACCTGATAAGAGGAAGGGGGAGAGTGTGGTAAACAAAAAATGCGCCTCTTCTACTAAACAGCCTGCTGTGGTTTTCACAGATCATCAGAAAGATCTGAGCAGCATTTAAGACTCTCTCACCAAAATCATCTTCCTGCATTAAACTCTTAAAATAAAAATAAAATAAAGATGAATAAATACAGCTTTGTACGAGTTAAATGATATCACTGTAGAGTCAGATCTTTTAGAAGAGAATGCCTTTATTGTCACTGCACAAATGTACAATTAAATTTTAGTTCAATCATTAGAGAACAAAGCCACTGCATATGTGCGCACCACCACTCTTGGGCACAGCCATGCTGTCTCATCAGATCTTATGATAACCAACACACCACATCACACACAATACACAGAGATAATAAATCATTAATATTAAATGCTTAAATATTTCCCTGACTGTGTTTGGAGATATAGTGGTGTAGTGGTTAGGACTGTCACCTCACAGCAAGAAGGTTCTCGGTTCGAGCCTAGTGGCCGATGGGGACTTTCTGTGTGGAGTTTGCATGTTCTCCCCCTGTCTGTATGGGTGCTCTGGTTGTCTCCAAAGTCTAAAGACATGCGGTTAGGATAACTTGCTACTGTAAATTGTCCAAAGGTGTGCGTGAATGATTGATAGAAAAAAAATCTATAATAATCCAGGAAAGGGAACAAGAAACCACTACTGTAATTCTTCCCTAGAAACTTTGATGACTGAAGCCATCAGAGCAGACCTGCCATCAGGCAGAACACTAAAGAAGAAGAAGCAGTGAAAACATGAATGCCCACACAAGTGAGCAATGAGTACATCCAGAGCAGTAAGCAGCTATGATTAAATTAAACTACATGTGAAACCTCATGAATTGTGTCTCAAAATTACATGTGAAAAATAAATGAAATATGAAAATAAATTAATCTTTAAAAAGCTCACATGTGAAAATAAAAATACATGCATTATCTACATGTGAAAAATGTGTGAACCATAACATTAAATGTCTAAAAACTACATCTGTGAATTCCATATGTGAGTCATGTAATTATTCACTAAGGGTTGATTTGAAGCGTTTGAAAACAAAATAAAAACATATGGAAAACATGAATAAGCCAACTTGCAAGAGAGACAGAGTGCAGAGCATTGTGGGGAAAATGTTTTTAATCGATGTGCAGTTTGTGGTCTACAGAATCTAGAGGTGGAAGGGAAGTGGTTTGGTGAGGATGAGACAGCAATTAGCACGCTGATAATGATTAGAAGTTGTTTGGAGGATGGTCAACAACATTAAATGTCGCGATACTTACATAAAAGGTATGTGTTGTCTTTTAATAAATTAAAAGTGTTCCTGTTTTCAAATTGTTTACACTGTTTACACTGACTCATGCCTGTGCTACAAAGTACAACTCTAATCACATCATCAAGTTTGTTGAAGATCCTCCAGTTTTGGGACTCAGCAGCAACAATGACGAGTCTGAGCACAGGAAGGAGGTGGAGAAGCTCACAAAATGGTGTAGCGACAACAATCTACACTATATGGCCAAAAGTTTGGAAACACCTGTCCATCACACCCATATGTACTTCCTGAACGTCTCATTCCAGATTTATTCCCATTTGGCTGTTATAATAAGCTCCACTATTCTGGGAAGACTTTCCACTAGATTTTGGGGTGTGGTTGTGGGGATTAGTGGTAATTGAGCTACAAGAAATTTAATGAGGTCAGACACTGATGTTGGGATGTTTGGGAGGCTCCAGTTCCAGTTCATCCCCAAAGTGTTCAGTGGGGTTGAGTTCAGTAAGGGCTCTGTGCAGGAAACTCGATTTCTTCCATTGCAACTTCAGCACACCATGTCTTCATGGAGCTCACTCTGTATGCTCCATGAAGACATTGTCATGCTGGAACAGGTTTGGACTCTTTGTTCTAGCAAAGGGAAACTGTAAAGCAACAGCACAAATAGACATTCTATACTAATGTGTGCTTTCAAATCTGAGGTAACAATTTGGGGAAGAACCACATATGGGCATGATGGTTAGTGCTACACATACTCTTGGATATACGGTTTATACCATTTAACACCCTGTTTTGTGTGTGTGTGTCTATAAAGTAATAGGAATCACTGAAAAGTGTTAATAAAATTGAAGCATACCATGAATTACAGCGCCTGCTTCCAGTTCCTCATTGTCCACTCACACAAAGTTGTTACACTGGTGCCAAAACCCGGGACTGAGGAACAAATGCCACTGTGGAGTTCGAACTAGTCAGAGAGCTCCACCAGATGCTTGGCAACGACCTCCAGCACCAGCATCATGCCCTCATCATGCTGTCAGTAGATCAGGGGCAGCGCTTTTGGGCTCTGCTCAAGGCCCAGGCGGAAGACCAGCAGGTGATCTGGAGCTGGATCCAGTCAACAGGTGCTCCAGTGGTCATCCATGTGGCCAGCGTACCTGTCCATCTGGTCAAGATAGGGCTGCAGGACAACCCCGAAGCCTTCCTCGAGCTGTCCGAGCATGTCATGGAGACGAGCTCATGGCCAACCTCTCAGTGGGCAGCTCACCTATTGCTGCTCCTGTTGGAGGAAGCCCAGCTCATGTCTCGGCAACTTCCAGCCACCAGCTTGCTGAAGTACCCCAAGCTGAAGCAGGCCATCCTACAGTGAGTCAGTGGCGGCCCAGAAGAGCAGCACCAATGTTTCCACTTGCTGGCATATGGCTAAGTGGGTCGGGTGTTTGCGTTTGCACAACAGCTCCAGGATGCCTGCCAACAGTGGCAGCTGGCAGGCAAGTGCAACTTCGAGACCATCATTGAGTGAGTGACACTGGAGCAGTTTGTCACTCAACTGCTGAGCAAGACATCAACATGGATCTTGTGTCACCGAGCAGCGTCGCTGGAGGAGGCAGTCCGGCTGGTTGAGGACCACCTGACAGCGTTTCCAGGAGCAGGCGCTCCCACAGCTTTTCATCCTCTCTCTCTCACTTTCACGTTCTCCCCCTCCATCTCCCTCTCTCTCTCTCTCCTCACCCCTTCCCTATTCCAGCTCCACAGAAATGAGGGCCAATTCCCCTGAAATCTGCTCCCTGTACTCATGTCTGTCCTTGTGTTTCTACTCTCCCTTCTCCTTCTGTGTTTGTGCCACCATTAAACTTCTCTCTTTCTCCACAGGTAGACTTATCCATGACCACCAGGACCAAGAGCGAACCTGGGCAGGTCTATCGGTGTGGAAGGAAGGCAGGGAATCAGCGCTTTTGCAAGGAGGCAGGGCTACTGATTTGTGTGCCTGATGCACCACAGGATTCCCCTGATCACAGAAAAGTGTTAATAAAATTGAGGTATACTGTGAATTACAGCACCTGCTTCCAGTTCCTCATTGTTCACTCACGCAAAGTTGTTACAATATAATGTGGTGAAATGCACCTTTACATATTTTTCAGTCACATACAAGTAGAAAAACGTATGCTCCGGCTATCTAGAGGGTTTTATCAGAGTCAATATTTTTCAGTTGATTTTATTAAATTATTATTTTTTTGATGATGGCAATTTAAAATATTTTTTAATGATAAAAAGAAATATTGTTTGCACTGCAAACACAGTCAGTGAAATAATGAAGCTGCGTGAATAATTAGCCATCTTCAATATTAATTATATATTATCTCTGTGGTGTGATGTGGCCACAGGCCACCGTCGCCACAGGCTTGCTCATTGGGGATAGATTAGGGATAAAATTAGCTCATGTTTTAAGTCGTTCAAATTCTGTAAAGCTGCTTTGCGACAATGTTTATTGTTAAAAGCGCTGTACAAATAAACTTGATTTGAGAAACTTGATTTGATGTGGTGTGTTGTTTTACATAAGATCTGAGTTCTTATGTTCAGGTTCACAGTTTCACTGCAATAAACCTGCATTTATTTGTATGTATTTTACTTTAAGTGTTTAATACAGGAGTGTGATATGAGTTTGATTAAAGAGTGTTAAATGCTGCCCATTTACTTCTAATTTTAGGTGAAAACCACAGATGGGTTTTCTATGGAAGAAGTGTTTTTTTTTTCTCTCTCTTCAACATAGTGGAACTTTTTCATCATCTACACACCCCAAAACCACACTCTCCACCTCCTCTTTTCAGCTTATATAAACTGTAGAGTCAGGTGATATTTGCATTAATACCATTCTGTGTACATCGTGACCTTCATCATCATCATCCTCATCCTCATCACCATCTGCAGTCATGGTCTTTCGTTCTCTCCTGCTGGTTCTGCTGGTTCTGACCTGCCTTCAGTCCTTCACAATGGCCGAAAGTAAGCTTGAATTTATCTTTTTTTATATTTAACTCTTTTTTAATAATAATAATAATAATAATAATAATAATAATTATTATTATTATTAGGTGGCACGGTGGTGTAGTGGTTAGCGCTGTCGCCTCACAGCAAGAAGGTCCTGGGTTCGAGCCCCATGGCCGGTGAGGGCCTTTCTGTGCGGAGTTTGCATGTTCTCCGCGTGGGTTTCCTCCGGGTGCTCCGGTTTCCCCCACAGTCCAAAGACATGCAGGTTAGGTTAACTGGTGACTCTAAATTGACCGTAGGTGTGAATGTGAGTGTGTATGGTTGTCTGTGTCTATGTGTCAGCCCTGTGATGACCTGGCGACTTGTCCAGGGTGTACCCCGCCTTTCGCCCGTAGTCAGCTGGGATAGGCTCCAGCTTGCCTGCGACCCTGTAGAACAGGATAAAGCGGCTACAGATAATGAGATGAGATGAATGAGATTATTATTATTAATGGTGAGGACAATCTTCAAAACAAGTTAGTTTCCGTTCTCACTTCCATTACAGCAGTTATAAACAGTCGTTCCCTCTCCATCTCTTTATTCTCTCTCTCGAAGTGAAAAATGCAGATTGTCATGTTACAGAGAAACTGCAAAGAAGCCTAAACTCCTCCATCCTGAAGATGTCAGAAAACCTAAAATTACAGCTTCACCTCTGACTGTAACAAAGTACTGACACTGAATAAACGACTCCTTACAGAAATGTTACATAAATGATCGCTCCAGAAAACTTCACCATACAAACAATTTCACAGATTCTTTTTACCTCCGTCATCTTTGTTGGAGGAGGTTATGTTTTTTATTTTGATGTTGATATGTGGCTTGGTGGTGGTACGAACTCGACCGAGTGCCCTTCTAGTTTTAATCTGTTTATGTGGAGCTGCTGTACGAGTTCCTGTGAATGAGCTGTTACCATAGAAACGATAGCGTATGAGAACGAGGGCATGAATATAAACCTGTGATTTGTATCTGCACTACTGTCAGAGCTGCTGTTATAGATAATTAATCAACACCTTTTGACCAATCACAATCCAGAATTCAAATTCTAATATGTTTTTATTGAGTATTTAATCACAGAACTAAATGTATAAATGTTTTCACACAGGTGAAAAGGAAGGAATGAAATGCTGTGTCAGTTACCAGAAGAGTCGAATCCCTGTAAAACTCATTACAGCGTATGAAGAAACAGGCATTTGGTGTGCACACCCTGGAGTCATGTAAGCTTTCACCCCCTCATTTATTTAAATTATTTGTTTTAATTAATAATAAAAGGTTTGTATTTTCCTGTCTGTTATTGCTTTATGGTTCTGTGTAATATAATCTCACTTTAAATGATGTTGGAGGTTTGGGACGTGTGAGAGTGTTTGAGTTTCTGATTTTATTGCAGTTTAACACTGATGTAAATCTTCTCTCTCCTTTGCAGCTTTACTCTAGAGAACGGCAAAGTGGCGTGTGCAAATCCTGAAGACAAGTGGGTGCAGAGGGTCATGGAAAAAAATGAATTAAAGAAGAGCGAGATTACAATCCTGTCCTCAACTCAGCCGAGTGTTTAAATCCTCTCTCCATTAATACATATTGTTTCATCAGATTTAAACAAACTTTTGTTTGAATTATTCTTGCATTGTTTAGCTGAATTACACTCGAGGCTATGAGGATGAATTTATTATCTGTTTATACCTATTAAAGCACATTTTAACTGGCATACTATGACTGTTTCTATTTCTTTATTATCACATTTTCACATTTTAAAAGAAAACTTGTGAAATGTCGTTCACCTTCAAAGAGATTAAAATGTTCATGCAACATCTTTGATAGCAAAATTTGAAATTTAAAAAAAAAAATACGCTTTTCTCTGTTCTCTTTTTTTCATTCTTTCCCCTTTGTTTCTCATATGTATGAGCTCCTCCCAAACTGCCAAATTGTGTTTGATTTGTTGATGGCCACATGTCAAATGATGGATACTTAAACTATAACTATAAACAAAAAGTTAATTAATAAATAAAAAAATATATAATAATTGGCATCCTGCTGTGGTATAAGGGGAATGAAACACTTTGGGAAGTGCAGCAGGATCAATTTCAGGGTGGGAACAGTAACTCTGTGTCATTACTGACTATTTTACAAAAATAGGACCACACATGAAGTTTGATCCCTCATTTAGTCATCAGAATGTTAGCTCTTTTCCACATGTAAAGTCAACTCGACTTGCTTATAATGGAAAAATATATAGAATAGAATAGAATAGAATGCCTTTATTGTCACTATACCCATGTACAATGAGATTAAAAGCAACTCCAAAACAGTGCAAACAGTGTGTAGAGAAAAAAGGGGAGGGTGTAAGGGGGGTAAGGTGCACAGTCCTGAGGCATATGTGTTGTGTTTCATATTATGGAGTGAGGTATTGCACATTATAAAGTATTGCATGAAGAGAGTCACATTATGAAATAAAGTATTGCACATTATAAATTATTGCATGAAGAGATTCACATTTAAAATAAAGTATTGCACATTATGAAGTATTGCACAGGTTAGACTATAAAGTCAGAGCATATTCGAGTTCAGGGTAGTTATGGCTTTTGGAAAGAAGCTGTTTTTGAATCTATTTGTTTTTGTCCTGATGCACCTGTAGCGCCTCCCTGAGGGTCAAACAGACCAAAGCCAGGGTGGGAGTTGTCCTTGATAATGTTCTTAGCTCTGCTAAGGCAGCGGGAGGTGTAAATGTCCATCAGGGAGGGGAGAGGGCAGCCAATGATCTTCTGTGCTGCCTTTACTACTCTCTGGAGCCTCTCCCTGTCTGCAGCAGTGCAGCTGCCATACCATACTGTGATACAGTATGTCAGTAGGCTCTCGATGGATGAGCGGTAGAAGGTCAGCAGCAGGTTGGGGTCTAGGTTGTACTTCCTGAGGACTCTCAGGAAGTGTAGCCACTGCTGAGCCTTCTTAATGACTGCTTCAATGTTCTTTGACCAGGAGATGTCGGCGGAGATGAGGACGCTGAGAAACCGGAAGGTGTGGACCCTCTCCACATACTCGTTGTTGATGTAAAGGGGGGCTAGGTCAGTGCTGTGCTTCCTGAAGTCAACAATGAGCTCTTTGATTTTCTTGGTGTTCAAAGCAAGGTTATTCTCTGAACACCAGGTTGCCAACTTCAGGACCTCCTCTCTGTAGGCTGCCTCATCTCCCTTTGAGATGAGTACGACCACTGTGGTGTCGTCAGCAAACTTGACGACGAGGTTGTTGTTGTGGGTCGAACTACAGTCGTGGGTGTAAAGGCAGTACAGGAGGGGGCTCAGCATACAGCCCTGTGGAGAGCCGGTGCTCAACGTGCAGGTGGAGGAGAAATCTCACAGTCTGGGGCCAGTTGGTAAGAAAGTCCTTTATCCAGGCACATGTGAGAGGGGGGAGGCCGAGAGTGTCCAGTTTTCTAATAAGGATGTCCGGGATTATTGTGTTGAAAGCTGAACTGTAATCCACAAAGAGTATGCGGACGTAGCTCTGCTGCTGCTCCAGGTGGTTTAGCACAGAGTGGAGAGTTACGGCGATGGCATCCTCTGTGGATCTGTTTGTGCGATATGCAAACTGGTAGGGGTTGAAGTCTGGGGGGAGGTGGTTCTTGATGTGCTGAAGAACTAGTCTCTTGAAGCACTTCATGACTACCAGGGTGAGGGCCACAGGACGGTAATCATTCAGGCTGGTGATGGGAGACTTCTTCGGCACTGGGATTATTGTAGCTGATTTTAGGCAGGGCGGGATGACTGCCTGAGCCAGGGAGAGGTTAAAGATCCTGGTGAAGGTAGGGGCGAGCTGGTGGGCACACGCTCTGAGCACCTTACCAGGTACACCATCTGGGCCGGCAGCTTTCTTGGGGTTCACTGCCAGGAGCACCCATCTGACATTGTGCTCCTGTACAGTGAAAGGAGTGGTGTAGGAACTGTGTGGTGGTGGGGGCAGGGCTGGAGCAGATGAGTGCTGCTGAGATGTTTCAAAGTGAGCAAAGAAGCGATTTAGCTCCTCATCTAGCGGTGTACTCCAGTGCAAATATATTTATAATATAAATATATTATAAATATATTATGTCAAATTACATTACTGTAGCCAAAGTTGTAAAATATATATTTGCCTCCTCCACTCTTCTCTTTGATTGGGTTGTTGATTGTCTTTACTTCACAAACATACCTTGACGTTCTAGACCAGGGGTCATCAGTCTTCTCCACAAAGGGCCAGTGTGGCTGCTTTTATTCCAGCCAGGGACACTTGATTTTTTTTTTTTTGCATTCCAAGATGAACTGATTAAATGAGTGGAATCAGGTGTGGATCCTGTTTGGTTGGAATGAAAGTCTGTAGGCATACTGGCCCTTTGCAGAAAAGATTGATTTGAAGACCCCTGAAGATCGAAGAGCCCTGACCTGGACTTTGAATATCATAGTTACAGCAATAAAAAGTCTTCTGTTAAATATGTGCCACCTGTTGTACATTGATATTAACACAGCAGGCTGTATCAGGAAAACAGAAGAGAGTTTGGTGTTTGAAAAAAGATGTGGCAATTTGCCTAGATCACTCATGATGTAACAGAGAACCTGAAACTCTGAAGCTTACTTTGAAAATTATGAAGCAGTGTTTCCAAAAGCAATGATTCAAAGCTTGTATTGAAATGGCAAAGTCATGTGATTGAGTGATGACCAATATTTTGTTCTATACACACCCACGTAACTGTGTCATCAGTGGTTCAGAAGTAGTTAAAACTGGTTCAAACCAATATGTAGCATTTCTGTGCACATAGAATTGAGTGCTTTAGTTTTACAAAAGTTTTACTGATACAAATGAAACAAAGTCACTTCTCTGTTCCATGTGAACCTATTCTTTCAAAGGCAGGGAGACTGTTAATAAGAAAAGGAACAGATTGAGCCACAAGACTGTTGAACTTTTCTAAAATAAAAATCTTTAAACTCCTTATATTCTACTGTCTCACAAGCATGTTTATCCATCAGTCACATCAGAAAAATATACTCTGCTTTTACACATGTTAAATCAGTCATATATATTATGTAAACAGGAACAAAAACATATGAGTTGGCCTCTGCTATTATTATTTTTTTACCATTAGGGGCCGCTAATGTACACTGTGTTAAACAAAGCTTTGAGCAATGAACCTATTTTTGACTGATTTGGATTAAAAGCTTCATTGGTTCAGAAAGCTTCATTGTCCCCATCGCCATAGATCCCGAAAAGATACAGATGGGTCCCAGTTAAAGCATAAACCAGTACAAAATTACTAAGGTGATAAAGTGTTATGAAGGCTTTAAGCTACCATGAGCTTGTGATTTACTGTTAATTTAATATTATGATTATGCATCTAGTCCTGGGTATGACTTTAAACTGCAACCGGTGGTGAGTCTCAGGTCCAGGAGGACTTGAGTACTGGGGAAAGTGGAGTTACCCCTTAATCACCATTTCTCCCAGGTCCACTCTGACCTGGAGTGGTGGCACCTGCCTGGGTTCCAGCTATGGGTTAAATAGTGCATCACCAATAAGATGCTGGCAGCAAGGTGCTTTTCAGTGCAATGGGGCAGATGAACCCAACAGGGTCAATGGTGCACCACCTAATGGCATGCAGAAGAGCCACTCAAATGGCCAACAAATGGTATCACTCAGCAAGTCAGTTGTCACTACGGGGCAACTTCCATACCCATCAGGTCTGTGGCACTTTTGTGCACCACTTGGCATCAGGTCTGGAGGTCCAGAGAGACAATACGATGGGCGCATGACATTATTTGTCTTACCTTACCATTCAAGGTGCTTCATTAGGAAAGGAGAATAAGTCTGGTGTGGGTCTTGCAGCCCATCTGTGTTTCTGCACATCGTCATGAAGTGGTCATCATTGCTAGCGATGGACAGCAGATGATGACGATGATTATCCATCCATTATCTTTCCTGCTTATCCCTCACCACCACCACCAAGCGCCAGGCTCCCAAACACCATTCAGCACTTGTTGCCACTGAACTCAAGAGGTTTGATATAGATGTCACCTGCCTCAAGCGAATGCCATTTACCTGAAGAGGGCAAATTCATGGACGGTGACTACATGTTCCTGCACTCTTGCAGACCCAGTAATCAACCTCAACAGGAAGGTGTGGTGATTGCATTTAAAACCAGCCTTCACTCATCCATGTCCAGCTGGAAAGGCATCAACTCCCAAATAATGAGGATGCATATTAAGCTTGGTAAGATCTGCAACACTACAGTCATCAGCGTTTATGCGCCGACCTTCAAACAGTCTCTCAAAGGGTTGACCCTTTTCTATGATCAGCTATCAGAAGTTTTGTCATCTGTTCCCAGTGGCGACCATATCTTTCTTCTTAGTGATTTCAATGCAAGAGTTGGCAGAGATACTAAAACATGGCCCGACATCATTGGCCCTCATAGTCTTGGAGAAGAAAATGAGCAAGGAATCATGCTCCTTGAATTATGCATCCGTTATGGACTCATCATCTCCAACACAATGTTCACCCATCCGGACATCTATAAGGGCACCTGGATGCACCCAAGGTCCAAGCACTGGCATATGCTAGATTACATCATTGTACAGCAACACTTCCATAGCGATCTCACAGATGCACATGTGCGCCGTAGCGCTGACTGCTGGACAGACCACAGGATGGTCTGTGCTCGCTTGAAGCTCCACTTCCACAAATCCACCCAAAGCCGGCAACGATCTGAACCTAAAGACCTCAACACCATGTGTCTTCAGGTACCATAAGTAAGTCAGCAGCTTGGTGACACCATAGCTTCCAGGTTGGAAAGCATCACAACTTCCAATCTCGAGGATCATTGGGTGTCTCTCCACAACACTCTGTATTCCTCAGCTTTCAAGGCTGCAAGCTTAGGGCTGCAAAAGTGGCACCATCGTGACTGGTTTCATGAGAATAATGAGGCTATCAAGAACTTACTGGAAGAGAAGCACAGCAGCTTCCAGGCAGTCCTCTGCGATAACTCATCAATCAATCATCAATGCTACAGAGCAGGGAGGAACAGATGCCAAAGAGAACTACGGCAAATGCAAAATCAGTGGTAGCTTGACCGTGCTAGAGAGGTGGAAGCATATGCTGAGAGACACAATGCCAAGAATTTCTTCAAGGCCCTGAAACTGGTTTCTCAGCAATGTACAGTGGTGCTTGAAAGTTTGTGAACCCTTTAGAATTTTCTATATTTCTGCATAAATATGACCTAAAACATCATCAGATTTTCACACAAGTCCTAAAAGTAGATAAAGAGAACGCAGTTAAACAAATGAGAAAAATATTATACTCAGTCATTTATTTATTGAGGAAAATGATCCAATATTACATATCTGTGAGTGGCAAAAGTATGTGAACCTCTAGGATTAGCAGTTAATTTGAAGGTGAAATTTGAGTCAGGTGTTTTCAATCAATGGGATGATAATCAGGTGTGAGTGGGCACCCTGTTTTATTTAAAGAACAGGGATCTACAGTATCAAAGTGTGATCTTCAGAACACGTTTGTGGAAGTGTTTCATGGCACGAACAAAGGAGTTTTCTGAGGACCTCAGAAAAACCTTGTTGATGCTCATCAGGCTGGAAAAGGTTAAAAACCATCTCTAAAGAATTTGGACTCCATCAATCCACAGTCAGACAGATTGTGTACAAATGGAGGAAATTCAAGACCATTGTTACCCTCCCCAGGAGTGGTCGACCAACAAAGATCACTCCAAGAGCTAGGTATGTAATAGTCGGTGAGGTCACAAAGGACCCCAGGGTAAATTCTAAGCAACTGAAGGCCTCTCTCACATTGGCTAATGTTAATGTTCATGAGTCCACCATCAGGAGAACACTGAACAACAAATGGTGTGCATGGCAGGGTTGCAAGGAGAAAGCCACTGCTCTCCAAAAAGAACATTGCTGCTCATCTGCAGTTTGCTAAAGATCATGTGGACAAGCCAGAAGGCTATTGGAAAAATGTATTGTGGACAGATGAGACCAAAATAGAACTTTTTGGTTTAAATGAGAAGCGTTATATTTGGAAAAAGGAAAACACTGAATTCCAGCATAAGAACCTTATCCAATCTATGAAACATGGTGGTGGTAGTATCATGGTTTGGGCCTGTTTTGCTGCATCTGGGCCAGGACAGCTTGCCATCATTGATGGAACAATGAATTCTGAATTAAACCAGCAAATTCTAAAGGAAAATGTCAGGACATCTGTCCATGAACTGAATCTCAAGAGAAGGTGGGTCATGCAGCAAGACAACGACCCTAAGCACACAAGTCGTTCTACCAAAGAATGGTTAGAGAAGAATAAAGTTAATGTTTTGGAATCGCCAAATCAAAGTCCTGACCTTAATCCAATCGAAATGTTGTGGAAGGACCTGAAGCGAGCAGTTCATGTGAGGAAACCCACCAACATCCCAGAGTTGAAGCTGTTCTGTATGGGGGAATGGGCTAAAATTCCTCCAAGCTGGTGTGCAGGACTGATCAACAGTTACCGGAAACATTTAGTTGCAGTTATTGCTGCACAAGGGGGTCACACCAGATACTGAAAGCAAAGGTTCACATACTTTTGCCACTCACAGATATGTAATATTGGATCATTTTCCTCAATAAATAAATGACCAAGTATCATACTTTTGTCTCATTTGTTTAACTGGGTTCTCTTTATCTACTTTTAGGACTTGTGTGGAAATCTGATGATGTTTTAGGTCATATTCATGCAGAAATATAGAAAATTCTAAAGGGTTCACAAACTTTCAAGCACCACTGTACATCCAGTCTCAATCCCATTGATGATGTAAATGGTAATCATCTTCTGGAAAAAGCCGACATCCTATCTCGCTGGAGGGAATATTTTGTCACCCTCCTTAACCAGCCAAATGGTGCCAACCTTTCAGTCCTGGATGACATCCCGCAGGAAGAAATCCTTACTGACCTCAAAGAACCACCAACAACCCTCGAGGTCACAGAAGCCCTGCAGCACCTCTCCAATGGCAAGGCCTCAGGTCCAGAATCGATCCCTGCAGAGGTCCTTAAAGCTGGAGGGCAGCATGTTGTGAACGAGCTGCAGAAGCTTCTGCTTACGATTTGGGATGAAGAATGAGTGCCACAAGACCTTAGTTACGACACATTGTAATCACTCTTCAAGAAGAACTGCCATTTCATCTGCACCAACTTCAGAGGCATCACGCTTCTCTCAGTCATTGGGAAGTTGTACGCTTGTGTGATCCTGAACCGCATCTGGACCATCATAGAGACACACATTCCTGAGGCACAATGCAGTTTCAGAAGTGGCCGCTCAACAAATGGCATGATGTTCTTTATGTGTCAAATGCTGGAAAAGTGTTGTGAGCAGAACCAGCAACTCCATGTCATCTTTATCGACCTTGTCAAAGCTTTTGACAGCATAGACAGAACACTCATGTGGAATATCCTACTCAAGATCGTCATACTGCCCAAAATTGTTAACATCATCAGAAGCTTCCATGATGGCATGTATGCCAAAGTCTGCATCAGTGGGAAATTAACAGACCCCTTTGAGGTTACCAGCAGTCTGAGGCAGGGATGTACCTTGGCACCAACCCTATTCATCCTGTTCTTCTCCTATGTTCTTTGTCATGCTCACAAGTCAATGCTAGACTTTGGCCTAGACATACAGCACAAGATGGATGGCAAGCTGTTCACCCTGCACCGCCTCAAGTCTAAGTCTACTTCAACATCGAGGCTTAGTGACTTTCTATATGCTGACGATGCAGCGCTATGCACTTCCACCCAAGACTCTCTTCAAAATGCAGCCATAACATTGCACGACTCGTGCAAATCGTAGGGCCTCAACATCAGTCAGCCCAAAACAGAAATCATGCATGCTCAGTGCTCTGAACTACCCCTGATCCTGCTTGACAACTTCCAGTTGAAGAGAGTGCATAGCTTTACTGACCTTGGAGGAGAACTAGCAGATGACAGTGGCCTAATGCCTGAAATCAGGAAATGGATAAGTCGTGCTGCATTCGCCTTCTGCTCCCTCAACTCTAGATGCTAGAGCAGGGACGGCCTGTCCATTTCAACCAAGCTGAAGGTGTATAACTATCGTTCTTCCAACACTACATAAGTAAAACCTGGCCGACACTCGCCAACCAGCTCCACATTTTAGAGGTGTTCCATCAACAGTCCTTACATTGCTTGCTCAACATCAAGTGGTGGCATCACATCACAAACACTGAGGTCCTCAGACGTGCAAAATCAACGACCATAGAGACAATCATCTGATGCAATAGGCTCTACTGGCTGGGCTATGTCTGCAGAATGGACGACACCAGGATGCCAAAACAACTTCTCTTCGGTGAGTTAGCACAGGGTTCAAGGCCAAGGGATCAACCTAAGAAATGCTGGAAAGAATGCATAAAAGATGATTTGAAGGCTTTTGGCTTTGACAAAGACTGACATAATATTGCTTTTGACTTGGTGCTCCAACATCTGTCAGGAGAAGCGCTCTCAGAACGCAACCTTGAAGATCACCGGCAGGCCAGGTGGGCGAGACAGCATAGGGAGGACCCCAACTGTCAAATGTGATGTGTATTATAGGAGCAGGAGGATCCCTCAGGCTCATGGGGGAAGCTGGAGACAACCCCATCTGAGTTCTGATGAGAGGTGGGGTTCACTCTGGGCAGGTCATCATTCTATCACAGGGCTACACAGAGAAACAGACAGCCATTCACACCTACAGACAATTTACAGGAGCCAGTTGACTGACTCCTATTGTCTTTAGGCTGTGGGAGGAAACCAGAGCACCCAGAGGAAACCCATGCAGGCACAAGGAGAACATAGAAACTCCACACAGAAAGGCTCCAGTCAGCTGCAAGGTTCAAACCCAGAACCTTCTTACTGTTAGGCGACAGTGATGACCACTGCGCTTCCATGCTGTCCTGATTATTATTATCAGTTGTAGTGATTATTTATGCACAGGTTTGAATAATCACATGGCAGTGTTACAAATGAAGACAGTAAACAGATGTAATTGCAGTAAGAAGTTTTATTAAGACTCAGGCAGACAGATCCAAAACATGAGGCAAAAAACAAAGTCAAACACCAGGCATCACTCAAGTGATCAGCAAGGAAAATGAACCAGGCAAATTCCAAAATACAGGAAGCAAAGCAAGATCAAAAACCAGAATTATAAAAAAAATATCACAAAATACAAAGGCTTGGTAAGTCAGCAAAAGGAACACAGAGTGTGACTTCACAAAGACTCTTTGTATGGAGTCTGCTTATATAGGGTGTGAGCCTGATTGGAATCAGGTCTGTGTACTCAATAGTCATGCGACTGTGAGCCAGCAAGTGTAAGTTCGTGTGTGTGTTGGGAGTTGTAGTCTATGGCAACCATGTTTGAAGGCTATGATGCATTCTGGGAAGTGGCATTCTGGGTAGATTCTGGTAAATGCATGACAAGCAACTATTTGGCTATTTACAACCAGTTAGGATTAGGGTTTGTGTGTAAATAGCATTGTTGGCTCTGGACACCTTGGTGTTTATCTTGTCTCTGTGTGGTGCGATGTACACCTGGGTGTAATAGCCACATTGTCTATTCACTCCAAGTACAAATCACTTTGTTGGCTACTGACACCCTGGGAGCAAATAGCATGATCCACTTTCTTCATATTCTTACATTACATTACAGAAATTTAGCAGACGCACATCCAGAAACTGTTATATAGAAGCCAAGAAGCCTTTATTTATCACATATACACTCAAGCACAGGCTTAAGCACACAGTGAAATTTAACCTCTGCATTTAACCCATCTGAAGCAGTGAACACACACACATGCACACACAAGTGAGCAATGAGCACACACACATACCCAGAGTAGTGAGTAGCTATGCTACAGCACCCAGGAGCAGTTGTGGGTTAAGTGCCTTGCTCAAGGGCACTTCAGCCCAACCTCAGACCATGGCTGCCTCATGTTAGCCTAATCACATGTCTTTGGACTGTGGGGGGAAACTGGAGCACCCAGAGGAAACCCATGCAGACAGGGGGAGAACATGTACAGTGGTGCTTGAAAGTATGTGAACCCTTTAGAATTTTCTATATTTCTGCATAAATATGACCTAAAACATCATCAGATTTTCACACAACTCCTAAAAGTAGATAAAGAGAACCCAGTTAAACAAATGAGACAAAAATATTATACTTGGTCATTTATTTATTGAGGAAAATGATCCAATATTACATATCTGTGAGTGGCAAAAGTATGTGAACCTTTGCTTTCAGTATCTGGTGTGACCCCCTTGTGCAGCAATAACTGCAACTAAATGTTTTCGGTAACTGTTGATCAGTCCTGCACACCGGCTTGGAGCAATTTGAGCCCATTCCTCCGTACAGAACAGCTTCAACTCTGGGATGTTGGTGGGTTTCCTCACATGAACTGCGCACTTCAGGTCCTTCCACAACATTTAAATTGGATTAAAGTCAGGACTTTGACTTGGCCATTCCAAAACATGAACTTTATTCTTCTTTAACCATTCCTTGGTAGAACGACTTGTGTGCTTAGGGTCGTTGTCTTGCTGCATGACCCACCTTCTCTTGAGATTCAGTTCATGGACAGATGTCCTGATATTTTCCTTTAGAATTTGCCAGTATAATTCAGAATTCATTGTTCCATCAATTATGGCAAGCCGTCCTGGCCCAGATGCAGCAAAACAGGCCCAAACCATGATACTACCACCACTATGTTTCATAGATGGGATAACGTTCTTATACTGGAATGCAGTGTTTTCCTTTCTCCAAACATAACGCTTCTCATTTAAACCAAAACGTTCTGTTTTGGTCTCATCCGTCCATAAAACATTTTTCCAGTAGCCTTCTGGCTTGTCTACATGATCTTTAGCAAACTGCAGATGAGCAGCAACGTTCTTTTTGGAGAGCAGTGGCTTTCTCCTTGCAACCCTGCCATGCACACCATTGTTGTTCAGTGTTCTCCTGATGGTGGACTCATGAACATTAACATTAGCCAATGTGAGAGAGGCCTTCAGTTGCTTAGAAGTTACCCTGGGGTCCTTTGTGATCTCGCCGGCTATTACATACCTTGCTCTTGGAGTGATCTTTGTTGGTCGACCACTCCTGGGGAGGGTAACAATGGTCTTGAATTTCCTCTGTTTATACACAATCTGTCTGACTGCAGATTGGTGGAGTCCAGACTCTTTAGAGATGGTTTTGTAACCTTTTCCAGCCTGATGAGCATCAACAACGCTTTTTCTGAGGTCCTCAGAAATCTCCTTTGTTCGTGCCATGATACACTTCCACAAACATGTGTTGTGAAGCTCAGACTTTGATAGATCCCTATTCTTTAAATAAAACAGGGTGCCCACTCACACCTGATTGTCATCCCATTGATTGAAAACAGCTGACTCTAATTTCACCTTCAAATTAACTGCTAATCCTAGAGGTTCACATACTTTTCCCACCCACAGATATGTAATATTGGATCATTTTCCTCAGTAAATAAATGACCAAGTATAATATTTTTGTCTCATTTGTTTAACTGGGTTCTCTTAATCTACTTTTAGGACTTGTGTGAAAATCTGATGATGTTTTAGGTCATATTTATGCAGAAATATAGAAAATTCTAAAGGGTTCACAAACTTTCAAGCACCACTGTAAACTCCACACGGAAAGGCCCCTGTCGGCCACTGGGCTGAAACCCAGAACCTTCTTGCTGTGAGGCAACAGTGCTAACCACTACACTACCGTGCTGCCCAGTTATATCCAGTTATATTTATCCAGACACATCCAGAGCAATGTACAATCAGCATACACACATACCCAGTACCTGCAGAGCAGTTGGGTATTAGATGCCTTGTTCAAGGGCACTTCAGCCATTGAATTTTCCTGCCGGTCCAGGGAATGAAGCCAACAACCCTTTGGGCCCAAGGCTGCTTCTCTAAAATTGAGTCCATGGCTGTCCCTTGATGATGATGAAGATTATTATTATTATTGTTATTATTATTATTATTGTTGTTGTTGTTGTTGTTGTCTGTTTGTGAGTTGACTCTCGTGCTGAATTTATCTGATTTGTGTTTAGTTTGATATTTTAAGTTGATGTTTTTTTAAGTTGTTAATTTTCATGTGAACATGTTTGCACTTTTTGTGTCTTCTGAGGCTCTAGGATTTAAAAAATATATTTTGACTTGTGAACAGAAGAGAAAATTTATTTTTATATGCATTTTTTATTGTTGTGAATGTATACCAGAACAAAGTGAGTAGAAGAGAAGTTAATGCAGCAAAAATACGAGATACTTATCTGTCAGATTTTTATATTTATTTGTCATCAGTGCTTTGGTAAACTTGCTCAGTTGTATATTGCAATACTACATAGGAAGTGTATGGTAAAGTGGCTTTATCATATAAAACCATTACCTAATTGACTCCCTCTTCACCCTCCTCTACTCTTCTCTTTCTCTGTATATTATGAGGAAAAAATGACCTCCTGCATGAAAGCAAAATGATGTCAATATATAAATCAAAGGTAAATCTGGGAGCTATGTTCTAAGACAGAGAAACCCACCATATGCAAAAATGCTACATATCCCTGACATTTCTCATGGGGAAATGATGTCATTCACAAAATAAACTTGTTTGTATCAAAGATCACACCATCAGATCACTGCCCACTGCTCCGTGTGTGTGTGTGTGCACTTATTGCTGAATTGTGTGGGCAAGCGTGTGTTCACTGCTTCAGAGATACTTTCACTGCTTGAGTGCACATGTGACAAATTAAGGCTTCTTCTTCTTCAATCACTGATCACAATTATTCCCATCAACCAATCACCAATCACCGCGTTCCCTCCAGCCAATCACCAATCACTAGTGTTGCCACCTGTCCCGGTTTTTCCTGATTGTCCCGGATTTTCATGGTCTGTCCTGGAAAAAAAAAAATCCGGGACACTGAATGTCCCGTTTTTTTGTACATGATGGGCAAAATGTGTATTTCAACTTGCGAGCCAGCTGAGAACCAGTTTGCTTTTCTGTAGCTCGCCGTGCTAAGCGGAGGCACGTCATTACGTCGCTGTATAAGTCAGTAACGGCGCTACGTTTATATAAACCTTGGCGTGAATATCAAAGCAAAAACAACACGGAAGAAGCAGCAGCGGCAACAACAACAATAATAATAATAATAATGGATGACTTCGCGTTTGTACAGCTGCTGCTTCTCGTCGCTTAAAAATGGCGATCTTTCGCGCTCTTGTTGTTGTTGTTCTTAACAATTCCTCCGCCCCCCCCCCCCCCCCGCTGACGTAAGCGGTTCTTTCCTCTGGCCCAGCAGAGAGTTGGTGCTAGCCTGGAACCATTTTTTTCTGGCCCAGAGCCAGTTCTTTGTCAGTGGAAACAGAAAACCCGGTTCCAAACTAAGCACTGGCCCCGAACCAGCCCTGGAACTGCTTTGGTGGAAAAGGGGCAATGGAGGATGCTTGGACTGATAAAAGAAACAGACTCGCTGTTGCAATGGTGAAGGCTGAGCTTCAAGTCAGGCTAAACTTTCAGTTGTCCTGTACTGAGTTCAAGACATTCATTGAAAATCAGCCAGGACTCATAGAGCAGCAAAGAAAAACACCAAATATAAATGGAAGATTAGGTAAGGTTTTGGTGAATTAAATGAAATCCAAATAGTCTTATCTGCCTACTCCTGTATGTACTGTATGTGCCCAGTTATATCAGTTACATGTCCTGCTATGTATTTGTTTAGCCAAGAGCAGCAAGCAGCAGAGGCACAGGCAAGCACAAGCAAAGCACACACCACACTCTAAGCAACCAGGTAAGCTGTTTGACACTACACCTTACATTGTTACATTCAGGTATTCTTAGATACAATGAAAAATTAGATTATTTTTATTCCACATAAGCAAATAAACAGAACTTAATTATGTATTCCCCATTTACCTGTGCCCACTACTGCCCCCAGGTGTCCACAACCAAAAACTGTTGGAAATAAACCAAAATAATGCAGACCTGCTATATTATGTAAAGCAATTAACTAAACAAATAACTAGCAAAAGCGTCATTTTTACTAATTAGAGCAATACAATTTCATCGTAGAAGGGTGATTTTTGTCTTGGGTTAGATGTGCGAAGGGTGCCGTTGCTTACAAGCAAAAATGTCGATTGGATGGTCGAAATGCCCAGGATTTTTGTCAGACACAGGTGGCAACCCTACCAATCACCCCTGTTCCCTCCAACCAATCACTGATCACCCCTGTTCCCTCCAATTAATCACTGATCACCCCTGTTTGCTCCAACCAATCACTGATCTTCCCTGTTTGCTCCAACCAATCACTGATCATCCCTGTTTGCTCCAACCAATCACTGATCATCCCTGTTTGCTCCAACCAATCACTGAGCACCCCTGTTCCCTCCAACCAATCACTGATCACACCTGTTAGCTCCAACCAATCACTGATCACACCATTCCCACCAACCAATCACCGATCACAATTGTTTTCTCACCAACAAATCACTAATCAACACTGTTCCCTCCAACCAATCAGTGATCACCCATTCCCTCCAACCAATCACTGATCAAAATTGTTCCCTCTGACCAATTACTTATCAGTGATAAGTAATTGGTCAGAGGGAACAATTACTGAGCAACATTGTTCACTCCAACCAACGACTGATCACCCTTTTTCCCATCAACCAATCACTGATCACACCTGTTCCCTCCAAACAATCACTGATCATAATTTTTCCCTTCAACCAATCACTGATCACCATTGATTGTTCCACATTTTCTTTGGATTAAAGCCTATTCATGGTAATATTTACAGGCATAACTTTGAGATTTTCATCTGTAACTGTCTCCTTCATGTCTATTTCCTGAATCCTTACTACAGCTACATGTTGTTGGCTGTGTCCTTGAGAGAAATTATCTCATCTCATCTCATTATCTCTAGCCGCTTTATCCTTCTACAGGGTCGCAGGCAAGCTGGAGCCTATCCCAGTTGACTACAGGCGAAAGGCGGGGTACACCCTGGACAAGTCACCAGGTCATCACAGGGCTGACACATAGACACCGACAACCATTCACACTCTCATTCACACCTACAGTCAATTTAGAGTCACCAGTTAACCTAACCTGCATGTCTTTGGACTGTGGGGGAAACCGGAGCACCCGGAGGAAACCCACGCGGACATGGGGAGAACATGCAAACTCCACACAGAAAGGCCCTCGCTGGCCAAGGGGCTCGAACCCGGACCTTCTTTCTGTGAGGCGACAGCGTTAACCACTACACCACCGTGCCGCCCCGAGAGAAATTATCATATTTTGTAAATACATTTTCATAGGAAAAGACCATGATCATCTCCTAAATACACAAATTATTCCATGGCATCGTCTGATGAATTCTAATGAATTATCTACTGTGATCTTTTGCTGACCACAAACAGCACTGAGGGTGCTATTTTTATTTAGCGCTGAGGGTGGTTTTGTTTCTCATCATGGCCTACCAACGCCCGGCCAATAGAAACAGGCCAAGAGATGATTGAGTGTTTTATCCTTCCCCAAATGCCCCACCATGGGATTATGATAAGCCACATGGAACATCCTTCATGTCCCTGTGACATGGCACTGATGCAGATAGTCCTTGGACCACCTTCCCAGCTAATGCTGCACTGGAATTCCCTCAAGTTTCACTATAACAGGAGGCATCCATGAATATGCATTTTAATAATGCATACTCAATGACACACGATATGTTCCTGATCAATCCAGAGAAGCTTCAGACACATCAGGAATCTGGATAAGGACTCCTGCTCCCAAAAGGGAACAGTGATCCTGGAATGGCCTGGCTTTCCCACTGCACCTGCATACCTGGTTGGGCTTTGCCTCAATCCTGGTGGGCATGGAAGATTCCACCTGTGCAGAGAGAGGGAGTTAGTAAAGACCTCAGAAAGGAAAGGGAAGAGGGTGAGGAAAAACTGAGAGAAATATGGATTCAGGTAGCCGGTTTTGGGGGAATTGTTCCCCACTTCTATGGTGGCAAGATAGTGACAGGTTGAGAAGGAGAGAGAGAGAGAGAATGCGAGAAGGGGCATTTTTTTAATTTTACCTTACTCTGGGCTGTTGTAAAAGATTGAAGGCAGACAAGAACCAGCAAGAGAGAATGAGAAAACATGACTGCTGCTGATGATGAGGATGATGATGAGGAGGAGGATGATAAAGATCATAATGCAAACAGAATTAAGGCAGGTATCACCTGACTCTTGAGTTTATATAACCTGATAAGAGGAAGGGGAGAGTGTGGTAAACAAAAAATGCACCTCTTCTACTAAACAGCCTGCTGTGGTTTTCACAGATCATCAGAAAGATCTGAGCAGCATTTAACACTTTCTCACCAAAATCATCTTCCTGCATTAAACTCTTAAAATAAAAATAAAATAAAGATGAATAAATACAGCTTTGTACGAGTTAAATGATAACACTGTAGAGTCAGATCTTTTAGAAGAGAATGCCTTTATTGTCACTGCACAAATGTACAATTAAATTTTAGTTCAATCATTAGAGAACAAAGCCACTGCATATGTGCGCGCCACCACTCTTGGGCACAGCCATGCTGTCTCATCAGATCTTATGATAACCAACACACCACATCACACACAATACACAGAGATAATAAATCATTTATATCTCATCTCATTATCTCTAGCCGCTTTATCCTTCTACAAGGTCGCAGGCAAGCTGGAGCCTATCCCAGCTGACTACGGGCGAAACGCGGGGTACACCCTGGACAAGTCGCCAGGTCATCACAGGGCTGACACATAGACACAGACAACCATTCACACTCACATTCACACCTACGGTCAATTTAGAGTCACCAGTTAACCTAACCTGCATGTCTTTGGACTGTGGGGGAAACCGGAGCACCCGGAGGAAACCCACGCGGACACGGGGAGAACATGCAAACTCCACACAGAAAGGCCCTCGCCGGCCCCGGGGCTCAAACCCAGGACCTTCTTGCTGTGAGGTGACAGCGTTAACCACTACACCACCGTGCTGCCCAAATCATTAATATTAAATACTTAAATATTTCCCTGAGGGCGGCACGGTGGTGTAGTGGTTAGCGCTGTTGCCTCACAGCAAGAAGGTCCGGGTTCGAGCCCCGTGGTCGGCGAAGGCCTTTCTGTTTGGAGTTTGCATGTTCTCCCCGTCTCCGCGTGGGTTTCCTCTGGGTGCTCCGGTTTCCCCCACAGTCCAAAGACATGCAGGTTAGGTTAACTGGTGACTCTAAATTGACCGTAGGTGTGAATGTGAGTGTGAATGGTTGTCTGTGTCTATGTGTCAGCCCTGTGATGACCTGGTGACTTGTCCAGGGTGTACCCCGCCTTTCGCCCGTAGTCAGCTGGGATAGGCTCCAGCTTGCCTGTGACCCTGTAGAACAGGATAAAGTGGCTAGAGATAATGAGATGAGATGAGATATTTCCCTGAATGTGTTTGGAGATATACTGTAGTGGTGTAGTGGTAAGGACTGTCACCTCACAGCAAGAAGGGTCTCGGATCGAGCCTAGTGGCCGATGGGGACTTTCTGTGTGGAGTTTGCATGTTCTCCCCCTGTCTGTATGGGTGCTCTGGTTGTCCCCAAAGTCTAAAGACATGCGGTTAGGATAACTTGCTACTGTAAATTGTCCAAAGGTGTGCGTGAATGATTGATAGAAAAAAAAATCTATAATAATCCAGGAAAGGGAACAAGAAACCACTACTGTAATTCTTCCCTAGAAACTTTGATGACTGAAGCCATCAGAGCAGACCTGCCATCAGGCAGAACACTAAAGAAGAAGAAGCAGTGAAAACATGCATGCCCACACAAGTGAGCAATGAGTACATCCAGAGCAGTAAGCAGCTATGATTAAATTAAACTGCATGTGAAACCTCATGAATTGTGTCTCAAAATTACATGTGAAAAATAAATGAAATATGAAAATAAATTAATCTTTAAAAAGCTCACATGTGAAAATAAAAATACATGCATTATCTACATGTGAAAAATGTGTGAACCATAACATTAAATGTCTAAAAAACACATCTGTGAATTCCATATGGGAGTCGTGTAATTATTCACTAAGGGTTGATTTGAAGCGTTTGAAAACAAAATAAAAACATATGGAAAACATGAATAAGCCAACTTGCAAGAGAGACAGAGTGCAGAGCATTGTGGGGAAAATGTTTTTAATCGATGTGCAGTTTGTGGTCTACAGAATCTAGAGGTGGAAGGGAAGTGGTTTGGTGAGGATGAGACAGCAATTAGCACGCTGATAATGATTAGAAGTTGTTTGGAGGATGGTCAACAACATTAAATGTCGCGATACTTACATAAAAGATATGTGTTGTCTTTTAATAAATTAAAAGTGTTCCTGTTTTCAAATTGTTTACACTGTTTACACTGACTCATGCCTGTGCTACAAAGTACAACTCTAATCACATCATCAAGTTTGTTGAAGATCCTCCAGTTTTGGGCCTCAGCAGCAACAATGATGAGTCTGAGCACAGGAAGGAGGTGGAGAAGCTCACAAAATGGTGTAGCGACAACAATCTACACTATATGGCCAAAAGTTTGGAGACACCTGTCCATCACACCCATATGTACTTCCTGAACGTCTCATTCCAGATTTATTCCCATTTGGCTGTTATAATAAGCTCCACTATTCTGGGAAGACTTTCCACTAGATTTTGGGGTGTGGTTGTGGGGATTAGTGGTAATTGAGCTACAAGAAATTTAATGAGGTCAGACACTGATGTTGGGATGTTTGGGAGGCTCCAGTTCATCCTCAAAGTGTTCAGTGGGGTTGAGTTCAGTAAGGGCTCTGTGCAGGAAACTCAATTTCTTCCATTGCAACTTCAGCACACCATGTCTTCATGGAGCTCACTTTGTATGCTCCATGAAGACATTGTCATGCTGGAACAGGTTTGGACCCTTTGTTCTAGCAAAGGGAAACTGTAAAGCAACAGCACAAAGAGACATTCTATACTAATGTGTGCTTTCAAATTTGAGGTAACAATTTGGGGAAGAACCACATATGGGCATGATGGTTAGTGCTACACATACTCTTGGATATACGGTTTATACTATTTAACACCCTGTTTTGTGTGTGTGTGTGTGTGTGTGTGTGTGTGTGTGTGTGTGTGTGTAAAGTAATAGGAATCACTGAAAAGTGTTAATAAAATTGAAGCACACCATGAATTACAGCGCCTGCTTCCAGTTCCTCATTGTCCACTCACACAAAGTTGTTACACTGGTGCCAAAACCCGGGACTGAGGAACAAATGCCACTGTGGAGTTCGAACTAGTCAGAGAGCTCCACCAGATGCTCGGCAACGACCTCCAGCACCAGCATCATGCCCTCATCATGCTGTCAGTAGATCAGGGGCAGTGCTTCTGGGCTCTGCTCAAGGCCCAGGCGGAAGACCAGCAGGTGATCCGGAGCTGGATCCAGTCAACAAGTGCTCCCGTGGTCATCCATGTGGCCAGCATACCTTTCCATCTGGTCAAGATAGGGCTGCAGGACAACCCCGAAGCCTTCCTCGAGCTGTTCGAGCATGTCATGGAGACGAGCTCATGGCCAACCTCTCAGTGGGCAGCTCACCTATTGCTGCCCCTGTTGGGGGAAGCCCAGCTCATGTCTCGGCAACTTCCAGCCACCAGCTTGCTGAAGTACCCCAAGCTGAAGCAGGCCATTCTACAGTGAGTCAGTGGCGGCCCAGAAGAGCAGCACCAATGTTTCCACTCGCTGGCATATGGCTAAGTGGGTCGGGCGTTTGCGTTTGCACAACAGCTCCGGGATGCCTGCCAACAGTGGCATTCGGTAGGCAAGTGCAACGTCGAGACCATCATTGAGTGAGTGACACTGGAGCAGTTTGTCACTCAACTGCTGAGCAAGACATCAACATGGATCTTGTGTCACCGAGCAGCGTCGCTGGAGGAGGCAGTCCGGCTGGTTGAGGACCACCTGACAGCGTTTCCAGGAGCAGGCGCTCCCACAGCTTTTCATCCTCTCTCTCTCACTTTCACGTTCTACCCCTCCATCTCCCTCTCTCTCTCTCTCTCTCTCTCTCTCCTCACCCCTTCCCTATTCCAGCTCCACAGAAATGAGGGCCAATTCCCCTGAAATCTGCTCCCTGTACTCATGTCTGTCTTTGTGTTTCTTCTCTCCCTTCTCCTTCTGTGTCTGTGCCACCATTAAACCTCTCTCTTTCTCCACAGGTAGACTTATCCATGCCCACCAGGACCAGGAGCGAACCTGGGCAGGTCTATCGGCATGGAGGGAAGGCAGGGAATCAGCGCTTTTGCAAGGAGGCAGGGCTACTGATTTGTGTGCCTGATGCACCACAGGATCCCCCTGATCACAGAA
The DNA here is from genome assembly GCF_027579695.1 of Neoarius graeffei. NCBI lineage: Eukaryota > Metazoa > Chordata > Actinopteri > Siluriformes > Ariidae > Neoarius > Neoarius graeffei. The sequence goes on along the minus strand of NC_083569.1, from coordinate 121,249,749 downwards.
AAGTGTTAATAAAATTGAGGTATACTGTGAATTACAGCACCTGCTTCCAGTTCCTCATTGTTCACTCACGCGAAGTTGTTACAATATAATGTGGTGAAATGCACCTTTACATATTTTTCAGTCACATACAAGTAGAAAAACGTATGCTTGTGGTATCTAGAGGGTTTTATCAGAGTCAATATTTTTCAGTTGATTTTATTAAATTATTATTTTTTTGATGATGGCAATTTAAAATATTTTTTAATGATAAAAAGGAATATAGTTTGCACTGCAAACACAGTCAGTGAAATAATGAAGCTGCGTGAATAATTAGCCATCTTCAATATTAATTATATATTATCTCTGTGGTGTGATGTGGTGTGTTGTTTTACATAAGATCTGAGTTCTTATGTTCAGGTTCACAGTTTCACTGCAATAAACCTGCATTTATTTATATGTATTTTACTTTAAGTGTTTAATACAGGAGTGTGATATGAGTTTGATTAAAGAGTGTTAAATGCTGCCCATTTACCTCTAATTTTAGGTGAAAACCACATGTAACCCCCTTTTTTTTTTTTTTTGGACAGGTGCTGATTACCCAGCACAGTAGGCTATAGGCTACTAAAGAGTTACCCTAAATCCCAATAAATAATGGCGCAACAGGGTCCTAAGTTCTCAGCGGTGGAGTGGTGAGCTGGCTGAGATTCCTGATACCATAAGGGTACAAGTATGAGTAGAGAGAGAGAATAATAAGCATAAATCTAATAAATGATAAATTTAACAGCGCGGTGCCTCCACTGCGAAAATACTACACTTACCTTTGAAGCTAGTGTATGGTGTATTTCCTCAGACTTTAAAATAACAGTAGCATGAGTGAAAGAACTAATAGCTAGTCTGCAGTGTGCATGTCAGAATGTTCAAATATAAACAACCAAATGAGCAGCCAATACACCCAAGATATAATTAAATAATAATGATTATATTTATTAATAAGCAATAATAATAATAATAATAATAATAATAATAGTATTTGACAATAAATGCTCCCAAAGAAGCATGCAATGTAATCACCAAGAAAATAGTAACACCGGCACAAGAAGAGCGGAAACAATTAGCCTACATAATAGAGATGTTACAGATAGCACATCAACAGTGTGTATACCAGCAGTACATAGTAAGAAAATAAAACTGGGTAAAGTATCAAAAGAAAAGAAGTGGACAAGAAAGAAAAACGCGCGCGCAGTTGGGGCCCGTTGGTGCACAGGTGGCAGCTCTGTGAACTGCAGACAGAACAGCAACCGCTGCAATGCCCTTCTAAAACGCTGGCTATCCAGGCGAGACCAGAGGAACGCGTGTGTGTGTGTGTGTGTCAGTGTAAGTGTGGGTTCGCGTTACTCACAATCCACCGGTCAAACCAGACGGATCAGGTTACAGATGTCGGTACAGTCACGCAGCAGATGCTCCTGAGCAGAGGGCTAGCTATTGCTGTGGGTTAGCTCGCTCGAATAAGATGCTGCTCACCCCAAACCCCTCGGTAGCGGGCTGGGTCCCAGACCCGACACAGTGAGTTCCCGGGACTGACGAAAGCGCTCCGGTGGGCACAGCACGGAGGGCAGATGTGTCCGCAGAAAAAAAAACAGCAAGATCACTCACTGGAGTGACACCGGAGTTTATGGCCACAAGCAGACCAAACTATAAAAAAAAAACTGTCTGCAAAATAAGTGCTGAAATAGAGCTCACAAACAACGCGATCTCTCTCTGCTCGGCAGCAGGCGGGAACCCCGTGAGCTTCTCCCTCGCGAAGTGATGAAACATCTCAAAAAGCCCGCGAACTCGCGGGCATTAAACATATACCAATTACCATTGGCTGACATCAAAATTCAAATAAAACTACAACGAGCAAATAAGTCTGATTGGTCCGAATGCACAGAACGTCACAACACATCAGAACAGTGAAAATATTCCAAACCACAAGGCATTATGGTAAATGGAGTTAATTACACAGAAAATAGGGCAATCCAATATAGAGTATAAAATACAGTGTTATTTTAGAGGACCTTACACTCTCCCCCCACCAACAAACAGCATGCCCCCATGCTGGGTTACATATATTATAAGGTGAACAGGAAAAATAGGTAAGAAAACAAATAAGCAAAACAAAGACCCAAAACAAACATGGCCTATTGCTTAAAAACTAGCTATGGGTGTAAAGGCAGGTGAAGTGCATGGCATAAGGAATGGCCGGTCTGTGCATGTACTGCAAAGAGCCTGCGGATTACACCACCAGGCATGAGAAACTTTATATCGTGCAGGGAATGGCTCGGCAAGTGCAAAGTGTGATGCTACAACATTCCTGCTCTGCACTCCTAGCTTGCCATAAGTCAAGCGGTCAGTAGGCTTCCTATCCCTATGTGACCTACGTACTAAGGGAAGAACGGAGTCTGTGGGAGCTGCAGAATAAACTACAGAGTGAACATCAGGACAACTAACATCCTGGTCTGTGGCTACTAAATCCTTCACTACCTCAGGAGACCTATGTGGAGAGGTAAGGAGTGCAGGGTTGAGTGGAGTTATCACATCTCTAGGTGTGGGCACTAACCTAGGGCTTCTAACTGTGGTGGAGACACACGGCGCAGTAGAATCTGGTACAGGCTGGGCATTATGCGTGCCAGCAGTCAGAGGAGCATGTTGCACTGCATCCTCAGCATAACAACCATATTCCGAATCAGAATCAGAAGTGCTAGACTGTGCATGTACCACAGGAGGCAACACCTCAGAGACACCAGTCCTACGATTTTCCCTAGCCCTTCTGTGTTTCACAGCTCTTGGGCCCACGGCTGGAGTGGTGGCGACCCCTGGACCTAGTCTTACCTCCTGTCCTAAAGGCAAGATATGGTTACGGTGCATCACCTTGACTGGTCCATTACCATCAACAGGCGTCAACCTGTACACAGGGAGGTCAGAAAGCTGACCATCAACACTGTAAAGACATGAGCTCCATCTATCCGCTAGCTTCTGCTTCCCTTTCAGACCCAAGTTTCTAATCAAAACCCGATCCCCAGGACTCAGGCTATGATAGCGAACTTTCTGGTCATACCTCTCCTTGTTGCTCTGATTCATCCTATCCGCAGAGGCACATGCCAGCTGGTAAGCAGCTTGCAACTCCTCTTTCATCTTTGCCACATACTTTAAATGTGATGCAAATGACGTGTCATCAGATGAAACACCAAAGCAAACATCAACAGGGAGGCGAGCCTCCCGACCAAACATCAAGAAATAGGGTGAGTACCCGGTAGCCTCATTAGGAGTGCAATTATACGCATGCACCAAATGTGCTATATGCTGACTCCACTTTGACTTTTGATGTGACTCTAGGGTGCCCAACATGTCTAACAAAGTCCTATTGAACCTCTCAGGTTGTGGGTCACCCTGGGGGTGGTAAGGAGACGTCCTCGACTTTTCCACACCCAACATTGTCAACATCTCAGTCACCAGTCTACTCTCGAAGTCCCTACCCTGGTCGGAGTGGATACGGGTGGGCAAGCCATAATGAATAAAATATCTCTCCCAGAGAGTCCTTGCCACTGTGACAGCTGTCTGGTCCTTAGTAGGAAAGGCTTGTGCATAACGCGTGAAATGGTCAGTGACGACCAACACATTGCAAACATTTCGAGAGTCAGGCTCAATCGAAAGAAAATCTATGCACACCAAATCCATGGGTCCAGAACTCTGTATGTGGGAAAGAGGAGCAGCCCTCTGAGGCAACGTTTTCCGCTTGATGCAGCGCTCACATGTCTTACAGTATTTCTCTGCATCAAGCTTCATACGAGGCCAGTAAAACCTGTCCCGAACCAGACTATATGACTTGTCAAACCCCAAGTGGCCACTATCGTCGTGCAGCAGCTTAAAAACCAGACCATGGAATTGCTTAGGGAGCACCAGTTGTCTCACACACTGACCACCCTGCTTAACAGTCCTGTATAGCAGTCCCTTGTCAATAGACAGCTTTGCCCACTCCTTTTTCAGGATCTTAAAGTCAGGATGCCGCGTCAGGATACTACTAGCAGGCTTCTTCAGACTTATAGCTTGCCAGACATCTCCTATAACAGGGTCGCTTTTCTGAGCTTCTTGAAGCTCACTAGAACTAAAAGTAGGCAACTGATCAGGTGCTACAGCAGCAACATGACAGAATGCTGTTGGAACAGCTGACTCATGGCTGCAAATCTGATCAGCAACCCGGGGGAATGGAGAACAACCAGCTCTCTGTGTGGCCACCACCTGACAAATAGCTCGCACTCCAGGGGCGGGAATCTCTTGCCACTCATCGTCAAGGGACAGACTGACGTGAGGGCGTCGCGACAGTGCGTCAGCATCCATGTTCTTCCGCCCAGGCCTGTACTTCAGGCTGAAGTCGTAAGTGGACAATGCCGACAACCAGCGATGACCAGTGGCATCCAATGTGGCAGACTTGGTTATATAAGTCAGGGGGTTGTTGTCCGTCCTGACTTCAAAACTGGCTCCATAAAGGTAGTCATGCAGCCGATCCACAATAGCCCACTTCAAAGCTAAAAACTCCAGTTTGTGAGCTGGATAATTCCTCTCTGAAGGGGAAAGACTACGACTGATGAACGCCACAGGACGCAATCCTTCAACGTACTCTTGATAAAGGATACCACCTAGACCATCCAGGCTTGCATCCACATGCAAAACATATGGCTTTTGGGGGTCTGCAAAAGCTAGCACCGGGGCCTGAGTTAACCTTGACTTCAACTCCTGAAAAGCGGATTCGCACTGATCGCTCCATCTAGGGCCAAAAGGTTCAGAGGGCCGGAAAGAAGGTTTCGAGTCAGCAGCCTGTGAACTCGAGCTCTTCTTCCGAGGCAGACAGCCCTGAAGCAACTCGTTCAGCGGTCGGCATAATGTGGAAAAACCCTTCACAAAACGACGGTAATATCCACAAAAACCCAAAAATGACCGTAGCTCAGTGACAGTCTGTGGTCGAGGCCATGAAACAACAGCCTCTATTTTGGAGGGGTCAGTGGCTATGCCATCCTGTGAAACTATGTGCCCCACATAGTTCACAGACGTCCTGCCAAACTGACACTTATCCAACGAAAGTTTGAGACCTTCATCTCTCAACCTGTCCAGAACCTTTAAGAGTCTCTCCTCATGCTCCTCCAAGGTGCTACCAAAGACAATCAGGTCATCTAAATACACCAGAACCTCCAGAAAATTCATGTCTCCGACTGTCCGCTCCATGACTCTCTGGAATGTGGCAGGGGCACCACAGATTCCCTGAGGCATACGCTCAAACTGATAGAAACCTAAAGGACAGATGAACGCTGTCTTTTCTTTATCAGCCTCGCTCATGGGAATCTGGTAGTAGCCACTTCTCAAGTCCAACACCGAGAACCACTTACTACCAGAGAGACAATGGAGGGCGTCTTCGATCCTGGGAACTGTGTACTGGTCAGGGATGGTCCGCTGGTTAAGCGTTCTATAATCAATACACATCCTGACTTTACCTGACTTCTTGCGCACTACAACAATGGGCGAAGCATACGGACTCCGAGACTCCGAAATGATGCCATGATTCTGGAGTTCCAGCAAATGCTGACGCACATCCTCTAGATCAGCAGGAGCTAAACGTCGAGATCGCTCCCGAAAAGGCCGCGAGTCATTTAACCTGATTTCATGCTGAGTGCTTTTTGAGCAGCCTACATCCCACTCGCTACAAGAAAACACTTCCTTCCTCTGCAACATCTTCTCGCAGAGGCGATGTTTTGCCTCCTCTGGCATAGAAGAAGTGCCAAAATCAAAAGAAGCAGAAGTAAGCTCACCAGCAGCTATGGGACTGCAAGTGGACGGAAACTGTGGCACCATCTCTACAGGGTATATGTGAGCGAGGGGACTACCTCTCTTCACAAGAACATCCCTGGAAGAAACATTCCTCACATTTACCGTAATACGACGGCAGGACACCGCAGAGACTGGATGGACTTCAGGCCGAACCTCAAGCTCAGGGACAGATGTATCATCAGCACTAAAAGGCTGGTCTACCAGGACTAAAGAGTCATTGAGTTCACCAGGAAACTTGGGCAGTCCTGAAAGCTGCAGCTCCTGCCCAGGCTTTAAAACAACAGGCTTAGGTTTCGTGAACCACACAGTACCGTGTTTATTCACATCCTCCGGTGATACACCTGTGTGCTTAATGGACTCAAAAACCTCTTTTATCACCGGGTGTATGGTCAGCGTGTTAAGAAACCCGTCACCTGCCTGTTCACGACAAGAGTGGAACAACTTCTTCACTAAGTGAGTGTTTGTGCCTACCAAAATGGCTATACCCTCTTTTGTCTGAGGGTCAGGACACACAAGAGCTAAAGTGTCCACCACCTGAGGCACACCAGTGACCGCTTCAGTGAACTCAAGCCTAAGAGGTAAATATCCATCATATGGGTATTTGTGAGAGCTCAAACCCCATATTTCCAGATTTTCCACTGGCTGCAGTGGCAAATGCTTCAAATATGCATTATAAAAGCTATGATACAAGATGGTGACCTGAGAACCACTATCAAGCAGAGCTTTAGCATAAATACCTTCTATCTGCACGGGCACCTCAGCCGAGGGCCCCACTAACCCAGACGGCAGTTGTGATTGGCTGACTTTGATTGGAGGTGAACAATGAGCGGAACGTGTTTTGTGTGATGGAGCTCTGTGCCGTTCCTTCACTGAGCTCCGGGGAAGTTTCCCTGCTGCGTGACCCTCTTAAGCAGCTTCTGATTCACTACCCTCAAGTTCTCAGGGCGTGTGCACTCTCGCTTGGTGTGGCCGTCTTCTCCACACTTGTAACAAAAAATGGCAGGAACAGAAGAGGATGTCGTAGACTTCGGCAGGTTCGAAGAAACAGCCCTTGTGGGAACAGCTGGGGCTGTGGTTTCTGTGCTGTGGCTTACACCAAACTGTGAGACTTGAGGATTTTCAGGAGCCACGGTAGTAGCAGTCAAAAGTTTAGTTACTAAAGACGTCAGCTCCTTGACCTCTTTCCTCAGACTGTCAACCTCAGACGCCAGGGGAGTAACAGGCACATGAGGAAGAGCGACAGCAGCAGTCACAGGAACCTGGCAAAATGTAGATGAGGCCACAGAAACCTTTGCACTCTCCCTTGCACTTACCCAGTGCTCTTCCTCTCTCACATTTCGCATTAACTGGGAAAAAGAAGGCGGAGCTTGCAAAGTGTGCAGAAGTCGCACACGTAAAGCCACAATGTCAGTGGTGAGAGCACCCTTGAACAACTGCTCCAGACGTGCACGATTCAGGCCTGCAGCTTCAATCCCTCCTCTCAAAAGAGCACGGTGGAGAAGCTTGTCCAAGCGATACAAGAAAGCAGAAAGTTTCTCACCATCTTCTTGAAAAGTATGGCGAAACGATGCCATAAGGTCTGCCCCACTCTCAGTTGATCCATAAGTAGTGTCAAGAGCGGTTAAGTAATCAGTAGCAGTAGCAGATGGGCTACTGACTTTCAAAAACCTTACTATATCCGCAGCAGGCCCACGCAAACTCTCAACAATGCGCTGTCGCTTAGCAGCATCACTGCACTGCCACTCAGTAATCATCTGAGTAGCCTGCTCCATCCAGGCCTCATATTCTTCCTCGCCTGGGGGAACGGGCCGTAAACCGGAAAACAGCCTCAGTTTTCTATAGCCAGGCACATCAACAGATGCCTGGTTACAGCGATCAACGAGCTGGCCTATGGCATTCACAAGATCCATGCTGACATCAGGTTTAGGAGGCTGCGTGCCCAAAACAGCCTTCACATCACCCATAGACTTGCCTTCCTGCTGTAATAATGAAAATAGCTTGGCTTCGAATCCATCACTTTCAAGAACAGGACTAGCAGGCAGCAAACTACTCACTACATGAACAGCCCATGGACCTGCCTCACCTACAATTCCCACTTCAGGAGGGACAGAGCTCTGATCCAACTCAGCAGAAGTCTCGACTAAAATGTACAGGTGCCTACCAGTCTTGTCACCACGGCGACCGCGTATCCGGGTCCTACCCAGAACCTTAACTGTGCTGAGCACACGGCTAACCACATCATCAGTGGCCTCCAATGGCACTCTGCTAAGTAAAATGGCATGACACAACTCCACATTCTCCTCACGGCTCCACTCAACAGCCTGACTAAGGTCCATGTTTAAAAAAAAAACTGCCCAGCAAACAGCAATAACTAACACAACACAAAACTAAGCAAAACACAGCGATCTACTTGTTCTGGTAAACAGGAAAATCCCAGCGGTGCCTCCAAAATGTAACCCCCTTTTTTTTTTTTTTTGGACAGGTGCTGATTACCCAGCACAGTAGGCTATAGGCTACTAAAGAGTTACCCTAAATCCCAATAAATAATGGCGCAACAGGGTCCTAAGTTCTCAGCGGTGGAGTGGTGAGCTGGCTGAGATTCCTGATACCATAAGGGTACAAGTATGAGTAGAGAGAGAGAATAATAAGCATAAATCTAATAAATGATAAATTTAACAGCGCGGTGCCTCCACTGCGAAAATACTACACTTACCTTTGAAGCTAGTGTATGGTGTATTTCCTCAGACTTTAAAATAACAGTAGCATGAGTGAAAGAACTAATAGCTAGTCTGCAGTGTGCATGTCAGAATGTTCAAATATAAACAACCAAATGAGCAGCCAATACACCCAAGATATAATTAAATAATAATGATTATATTTATTAATAAGCAATAATAATAATAATAATAATAATAATAATAGTATTTGACAATAAATGCTCCCAAAGAAGCATGCAATGTAATCACCAAGAAAATAGTAACACCGGCACAAGAAGAGCGGAAACAATTAGCCTACATAATAGAGATGTTACAGATAGCACATCAACAGTGTGTATACCAGCAGTACATAGTAATAAAATAAAACTGGGTAAAGTATCAAAAGAAAAGAAGTGGACAAGAAAGAAAAACGCGCGCGCAGTTGGGGCCCGTTGGTGCACAGGTGGCAGCTCTGTGAACTGCAGACAGAACAGCAACCGCTGCAATGCCCTTCTAAAACGCTGGCTATCCAGGCGAGACCAGAGGAACGCGTGTGTGTGTGTGTGTGTCAGTGTAAGTGTGGGTTCGCGTTACTCACAATCCACCGGTCAAACCAGACGGATCAGGTTACAGATGTCGGTACAGTCACGCAGCAGATGCTCCTGAGCAGAGGGCTAGCTATTGCTGTGGGTTAGCTCGCTCGAATAAGATGCTGCTCACCCCAAACCCCTCGGTAGCGGGCTGGGTCCCAGACCCGACACAGTGAGTTCCCGGGACTGACGAAAGCGCTCCGGTGGGCACAGCACGGAGGGCAGATGTGTCCGCAGAAAAAAAAACAGCAAGATCACTCACTGGAGTGACACCGGAGTTTATGGCCACAAGCAGACCAAACTATAAAAAAAAAACTGTCTGCAAAATAAGTGCTGAAATAGAGCTCACAAACAACGCGATCTCTCTCTGCTCGGCAGCAGGCGGGAACCCCGTGAGCTTCTCCCTCGCGAAGTGATGAAACATCTCAAAAAGCCCGCGAACTCGCGGGCATTAAACATATACCAATTACCATTGGCTGACATCAAAATTCAAATAAAACTACAACGAGCAAATAAGTCTGATTGGTCCGAATGCACAGAACGTCACAACACATCAGAACAGTGAAAATATTCCAAACCACAAGGCATTATGGTAAATGGAGTTAATTACACAGAAAATAGGGCAATCCAATATAGAGTATAAAATACAGTGTTATTTTAGAGGACCTTACACACAGATGGGTTTTCTATGGAAGAAGTGTTTTTTCTCTCTCTCTCTTCGACATAGTGGAACTTTTTCATCATCTACACACCCCAAAACCACACTCTCCACCTCCTCTTTTCAGCTTATATAAACTGTAGAGTCAGGTGATATTTGCATTAATACCATTCTGTTTACATCGTGACCTTCATCATCGTCCTCATCATCATCACCATCTGCAGTCATGGTCTTTCGTTCTCTCCTGCTGGGTCTGCTGGTTCTCACCTGCCTTCAGTCCTTCACAAAGGCAACAAGTAAGCTTGAATTTATCTTTTTTAAATTTAACTCTTTTTATAATAATAATAATAATAATAATAATAATAATAATTATTATTATTATTATTATTATTATTATTATTATTACTAATAGTGAGGACAATCTTCAAAGCAAGTTAGTTTCCGTTCTCACTTCCATTACAGCAGTTATAAACAGTCGTTCCCTCTCCATCTCTTTATTCTCTCTCTCGAAGTTAAAAATGCAGATTGTCATGTTACAGAGAAACTGCAAAGAAGCCTAAACTCCTCCATCCTGAAGATGTCAGAAAACTTCAAATTACAGCTTCACCTCTGACTGTAACAAAGCACTGACACTGAAGACTCCTTCCAGAAGTGTGACATAAATGATCGCTCCAGAAAACTTCACCATACAAACAATTTCACAGATTCTTTTTACCTCCGTCATCTTTGTTGGAGGAGGTTATGTTTTTGATTTTGATGTTGATATGTGGCTTGGTGGTGGTACGAACTCGACCGAGTGCCCTTCTAGTTTTCAATCTCTTTATGTTGAGCTGCTGTACGAGTCCCTGAAATAAATGTATAAATGTATAAATGTTTTCACACAGATGCAAATGTTGAAAAGAAATGCTGTGTCAGTTACCAGAAGAGTCGAATCCCTGTAAATCTCATTACAGCGTATGAAGAAACAGACATTTGGTGTGCACACCCTGGAGTCATGTAAGCTTTCACCCCCTCATTTATTTAAATTATTTGTTTTAATTAATAATAAAAGGTTTGTATTTTCCTGTCTGTTATTGCTTTATGGTTCTGTGTAATATAATCTCACTTTAAATGATGTTGGAGGTTTGGGACGTGTGAGAGTGTTTGAGTTTCTGATGTTATTGCAGTTTAACACTGATGTAAATCTTCTCTCTCCTCTGCAGCTTGACTCTAAAGACCGGCAAAGTGGCGTGTGCAAATCCTGAAGACGAGTGGGTGCAGAGGGTCATGAAAACAAATGAATTAAAGAAGAGCTAGATTACAATCCTGTCCTCAACTCAGCCGAGTGTTTAAATCCTCTCGCCGTTAATAAATATTGTTTCATCAGATTTAAACAAACTTTTGTTTGAATTATTCTTGCATTGTTTAGCTGAATTACACTCGAGGCTATGAGGATGAATTTATTATCTGTTTATACCTATTAAAGCACATTTTAACTGGCATACTATGACTGTTTCTATTTCTTTATTTTCACATTTTCACATTTTAAAAGAAAACTTGTGAAATGTCGTTCACCTTCAAAGAGATTAAAATGTTCATGCAACATCTTTGATAGCAAAATTTGAAATTAAAAAAAAATACGCTTTTCACTGTTCTCTATTTTTCATTCTTTCCCCTTTGTTTCTCATATGTATGAGCTCCTCCCAAACTGCCAAATTGTGTTTGATTTGTTGATGGCCACATGTCAAATGATGGATACTTAAACTATAACTATAAACAAAAAGTTAATTAATAAATAAAAAAAATATATAATAATTGGCATCTGCTGTGGTATAAGGGGAATGAAACACTTTGGGAAGTGCAGCAGGATCAATTTCAGGGTGGGAACAGTAACTCTGTGTCATTACTGACTATTTTACAAAAATAGGACCACACATGAAGTTTGATCCCTCATTTAGTCATCAGAATGTTAGCTCTTTTCCACATATAAAGTCAACTCGACTTGCTTATAATGGAAAAATATATAGAATAGAATAGAATAGAATAGAATAGAATGCCTTTATTGTCACTATACCCATGTACAATGAGATTAAAAGCAACTCCAAAACAGTGCAAACAGTGTGTAGAGAAAAAAGGGGAGGGTGTAAGGGGGGTAAGGTGCACAGTCCTGAGGCATATGTGTTGTGTTTCATATTATGGAGTGAGGTATTGCACATTATAAAGTATTGCATGAAGAGAGTCACATTATGAAATAAAGTATTGCACATTATAAATTATTGCATGAAGAGATTCACATTTAAAATAAAGTATTGCACATTATGAAGTATTACACAGGTTAGACTATAAAGTCAGAGCATATTCGAGTTCAGGGTAGTTATGGCTTTTGGAAAGAAGCTGTTTTTGAATCTATTTGTTTTTGTCCTGATGCACCTGTAGCGCCTCCCTGAGGGCAACAGGTCAAACAGATCAAAGCCAGGGTGGGAGCTGTCCTTGATAATGTTCTTAGCTCTGCTAAGGCAGCGGGAGGTGTAAATGTCCATCAGGGAGGGGAGAGGGCAGCCGATGATCTTCTGTGCTGCCTTTACTACTCTCTGGAGCCTCTCCCTGTCTGCAGCAGTGCAGCTGCCATACCATACTGTGATACAGTATGTCAGTAGGCTCTCGATGGATGAGCGGTAGAAGGTCAGCAGCAGGTTGGGGTCTAGGTTGTACTTCCTGAGGACTCTCAGGAAGTGTAGCCACTGCTGAGCCTTCTTAATGACTGCTGTAATGTTCTTTGACCAGGAGATGTCGGCGGAGATGAGGACGCTGAGAAACCGGAAGGTGTGGACCCTCTACACATACTCGTTGTTGATGTAAAGGGGGGCTAGGTCAGTGCTGTGCTTCCTGAAGTCAACAATGAGCTCTTTGATTTTCTTGGTGTTCAGAGCGAGGTTATTCTCTGAACACCAGGTTGCCAACTTCAGGACCTCCTCTCTGTAGGCTGCCTCATCTCCCTTTGAGATGAGTACGACCACTGTGGTGTCGTCAGCAAACTTGACAACGAGGTTGCTGTTGTGGGTCGAACTACAGTCGTGGGTGTAAAGGCAGTACAGGAGGGGGCTCAGCACACAGCCCTGTGGAGAGCCGGTGCTCAACGTGCAGGTGGAGGAGAAGTCTCACAGTCTGGGGCCAGTTGGTAAGAAAGTCCTTTATCCAGGCACATGTGAGAGGGGGGAGGCCGAGAGTGTCCAGTTTTCTAATAAGGATGTCCGGGATTATTGTGTTGAAAGCTGAACTGTAATCCACAAAGAGTATGCGGACGTAGCTCTGCTGCTGCTCCAGGTGGTTTAGCGCAGAGTGGAGAGCTACGGCGATGGCATCCTCTGTGGATCTGTTTGTGCGATATGCAAACTGGTAGGAGTCGAAGTCTGGGGGGAGGTGGTCCTTGATGTGCTGAAGAACTAGTCTCTTGAAGCACTTCATGATTACCAGGGTGAGGGCCACAGGACGGTAATCATTCAGGCTGGTGATGGGAGACTTCTTCGGCACCGGGATTATTGTAGCTGATTTTAGGCAGGGCGGGATGACTGCCTGAGCCAGGGAGAGGTTAAAGATCCTGGTGAAGGTAGGGGCGAGCTGGTGGGCACACGCTCTGAGCACCTTACCAGGTACACCATCTGGGCCGGCAGCTTTCTTGGGGTTCACTGCCAGGAGCACCCATCTGACATCGTGCTCCTGTACAGTGAAAGGAGTGGTGTAGGAACTGTGTGGTGGTGGGGGCAGGGCTGGAGCAGATGAGTGCTGCTGAGATGTTTCAAAGCGAGCAAAGAAGCGATTTAGCTCCTCATCTAGCGGCGTACTCCAGTGCAAATATATTTATAATATAAATATATTATAAATATATTATGTCAAATTACATTACTGTAGCCAAAGTTGTAAAATATATATTTGCCTCCTCCACTCTTCTCTTTGATTGGGTTGTTGATTGTCTTTACTTCACAAACATACCTTGACGTTCTAGACCAGGGGTCATCAGTCTTTTCCACAAAGGGCCAGTGTGGCTGCTTTTATTCCAGCCAGGGACACTTGCTTTTTTTTTTTTGCATTCCAAGATGAACTGATTAAATGAGTGGAATCAGGTGTGGATCCTGTTTGGTTGGAATGAAAGTCTATAGGCATACTGGCCCTTTGCAGAAAAGATTCATTTGAAGACCCCTGAAGATCGAAGAGCCCTGACCTGGACTTTGAATTTCATAGTTACAGCAATAAAAAGTCTTCTGTTAAATATGTGCCACCTGTTGTACATTGATATTAACACAGCAGGCTGTATCAGGAAAACAGAAGAGAGTTTGGTGTTTGAAAAAAGATGTGGCAATTTGCCTAGATCACTCATGATGTAACAGAGAACCTGAAACTCTGAAGCTTACTTTGAAAATTATGAAGCAGTGTTTCCAAAAGCAGTGATTCAAAGCTTGTATTGAAATGGCAAAGTCATGTGATTGAGTGATGACCAATATTTTGTTCTATACACACCCACATAACTGTGTCATCAGTGGTTCAGAAGCAGTTAAAACTGGTTCAAACCAATATGTAGCATTTCTGTGCACATAGAATTGAGTGCTTTAGTTTTACAAAAGTTTTACTGATACAAATGAAACAAAGTCGCTTCTCTGTTCCATGTGAACCTATTCTTTCAAAGGCAGGGAGACTGTTAATAAGAAAAGGAACAGATTGAGCCACAAGACTGTTGAACTTTTCTAAAATAAAAATCTTTAAACTCCTTATATTCTACTGTCTCACAAGCATGTTTATCCATCAGTCACATCAGAAAAATATATTCTGCTTTTACACATGTTAAATCAGTCATATATATTATGTAAACAGGAACAAAAACATGAGTTGGCCTCTGCTATTATTATTTTTTTTACCATTAGGGGCCGCTAATGTACACTGTGTTAAACAAAGCTTTGAGCAATGAACCTATTTTTGACTGATTTGGATTAAAAGCTTCATTGGTTCAGAAAGCTTCATTGTCCCCATCGCCATAGATCCCAACAAGATACAGATGGGTCCCAGTTAAAGCATAAAACAGTACAAAATTACTAAGGTGATAAAGTGTTATGAAGGCTTTAAGCTACCATGAGCCTGTGATTTACTGTTAATTTAATATTATGATTATGCATCTAGTCCTGGGTATGACTTTAAACTGCAACCGGTGGTAAGTCTCAGGTCCAGGAGGACTTGAGTACTGGGGAAAGTGGAGTTACCCCTTAATCACCATTTCTCCCAGGTCCACTCTGACCTGGAGTGGTGGCACCTGCCTGGGTTCCAGCTATGGGTTAAATAGTGCATCACCAATAAGATGCTGGCAGCAAGGTGCTTTTCAGTGCAATGGGGCAGATGAACCCAACAGGGTCAATGGTGCACCACCTAATGGCATGCAGAAGAGCCACTCAAATGGCCAACAGATGGTATCACTCAGCAAGTCAGTTGTCACTACGGGGCAACTTCCATACCCATCAGGTCTGTGGCACTTTTGTGCACCACTTGGCATCAGGTCTGGAGGTCCAGAGAGACAATATGATGGGGGCATGACATTATTTGTCTTACCTTACCATTCAAGGTGCTTCATTAGGAAAGGAGAATAAGTCTGGTGTGGGTCTTGCAGCCCATCTGTGTTTCTGCACATCGTCATGAAGCGGTCATCATTGCTAGCGATGGACAGCAGATGATGACGATGATTATCCATCCATTATCTTTCCTGCTTACCCCTCACCACCACCACCAAGCGCCAGGCTCCCGAACACCATTCAGCACTTGTTGCCACTGAACTCAAGAGGTTCGATATAGATGTCACCTGCCTCAAGCGAATGCCATTTACCTGAAGAGGGCAAATTCATGGACGGTGACTACATGTTCCTGCACTCTTGCAGACCCAGTAATCAACCTCAACAGGAAGGTGTGGTGATTGCATTTAAAACCAGCCTTCACTCATCCATGTCCAGCTGGAAAGGCATCAACTCCCAAATAATGAGGATGCATATTAAGCTTGGTAAGACCTGCAACACTACAGTCATCAGCGTTTATGCTCCGACCTTCAAACAGTCTCTCAAAGGGTGGACCCTTTTCTATGATCAGCTATCAGAAGTTTTGTCATCTGTTCCCAGTGGCGACCATCTCTTTCTTCTTAGTGATTTCAATGCAAGAGTTGGCAGAGATACTAAAACATGGCCCGACATCATTGGCCCTCATAGTCTTGGAGAAGAAAATGAGCAAGGAATCATGCTCCTTGAATTATGCATCCGTTATGGACTCATCATCTCCAACACAATGTTCACCCATCAGGACATCTATAAGGGCACCTGGATGCACCCAAGGTCCAAGCACTGGCATATGCTAGATTACATCATTGTACAGCAACACTTCCATAGCGATCTCACAGATGCACATGTGCGCCGTAGCGCTGACTGCTGGACAGACCACAGGATGGTCTGTGCTCGCTTGAAGCTCCACTTCCACAAATCCACCCAAAGCTGGCAACGATCTGAACCTAAAGACCTCAACACCATGTGTCTTCAGGTACCATAAGTAAGTCAGCAGCTTGGTGACACCATAGCTTCCAGGTTGGAAAGCATCACAACTTCCAATCTCGAGGATCATTGGGTGTCTCTCCACAACACTCTGTATTCCTCAGCTTTCAAGGCTGCAAGCTTAGGGCTGCAAAAGTGGCACCATCGTGACTGGTTTGATGAGAATAATGAGGCTATCAAGAACTTACTGGAAGAGAAGCACAGCAGCTTCCAGGCAGTCCTCTGTGACAACTCATCAATCAATCATCAATGCTACAGAGCAGTGAGGAATAGATGCCAAAGAGAACTACGGCAAACGCAAAATCAGTGGTAGCTTGACCGTGCTAGAGAGGTGGAAGCATATGCTGAGAGACACAATGCCAAGAATTTCTTCAAGGCCGTGAAACTGGTTTCTCAGCAATGTACAGTGGTGCTTGAAAGTTTGTGAACCCTTTAGAATTTTCTATATTTCTGCATAAATCTGACCTAAAACATCATCAGATTTTCACACAAGTCCTAAAAGTAGATAAAGAGAACCCAGTTAAACAAATGAGACAAAAATATTATACTCAGTCATTTATTTATTGAGGAAAATGATCCAATATTACATATCTGTGAGTGGCAAAAGTATGTGAACCTCTAGGATTAGCAGTTAATTTGAAGGTGAAATTAGAGTCAGGTGTTTTCAATCAATGGGATGACAATCAGGTGTGAGTGGGCACCCTGTTTTATTTAAAGAACAGGGATCTACAGTATCAAAGTCTGATCTTCAGAACACATGTTTGTGGAAGTGTATCATGGCACGAACAAAGGAGATTTCTGAGGACCTCAGAAAAAGCGTTGTTGATGCTCATCAGGCTGGAAAAGGTTAAAAACCATCTCTAAAGAGTTTGGACTCCATCAATCCACAGTCAGACAGATTGTGTACAAATGGAGGAAATTCAAGACCATTGTTACCCTCCCCAGGAGTGGTCGACCAACAAAGATCACTCCAAGAGCAAGGTATGTAATAGTCGGTGAGGTCACAAAGGACCCCAGGGTAAATTCTAAGCAACTGAAGGCCTCTCTCGCAGGGTTGCAAGGAGAAAGCCACTGCTCTCCAAAAAGAACATTGCTGCTCGTCTGCAGTTTGCTAAAGATCATGTGGACAAGCCAGAAGGCTATTGGAAAAATGTATTGTGGATGGATAAGACCAAAATAGAACTTTTTGGTTTAAATGAGAAGTGTTATATTTGGAGAAAGGAAAACACTGCATTCCAGCATAAGAACCTTATCCCATCTATGAAACATGGTGGTGGTAGTATCATGGTTTAGGCCTGTTTTGCTGCATCTGGGCCAGGACAGCTTGCCATCATTGATGGAACAATGAATTCTGAATTATACCAGCAAATTCTAAAGGAAAATATCAGGACATCTGTCCATGAACTGAATATCAAGAGAAGGTGGGTCATGCAGCAAGACAACAACCCTAAGCACACAAGTCGTTCTACCAAAGAATGGTTAGAGAAGAATAAAGTTAATGTTTTGGAATCGCCAAATCAAAGTCCTGACCTTAATCCAATCGAAATGTTGTGGAAGGACCTGAAGCGAGCAGTTCATGTGAGGAAACCCACCAACATCCCAGAGTTGAAGCTGTTCTGTATGGAGGAATGGGCTAAAATTCCTCCAAGCTGGTGTGCAGGACTGATCAACAGTTACCGGAAACATTTAGTTGCAGTTATAGCTGCACAAGGGGGTCACACCAGATACTGAAAGCAAAGGTTCACATACTTTTGCCACTCACAGATATGTAATATTGGATCATTTTCCTCAATAAATAAATGACCAAGTATCATACTTTTGTCTCATTTGTTTAACTGGGTTCTCTTTATCTACTTTTAGGACTTGTGTGGAAATCTGAGGATGTTTTAGGTCATATTCATGCAGAAATATAGAAAATTCTAAAGGGTTCACAAACTTTCAAGCACCACTGTACATCCAGTCTCAATCAAATTGATGATGTAAACGGTAATCATCTTTTGGAAAAAGCTGACATCCTATCTCGCTGGAGGGAACATTTTGTCACCCTCCTTAACCAGCCAAATGGTGCAAACCTTTCAGTCCTGGATGACATCCCGCAGGAAGAAATCCTTACTGACCTCAAATTACCACCAACAACCCTTGAGGTCACAGAAGCCCTGCAGCACCTCTCCAATGGCAGGGCCCCAGGTCCAGAATCGATCCCTGCAGAGGTCCTTAAAGCTGGAGGGCAGCATGTTGTGAACGAGCTGCAGAAGCTTCTGCTTACGATTTGGGATGAAGAATGAGTGCCACAAGACCTTAGTTACGACACATTGTAATCACTCTTCAAGAAGAACTGCCATTTCACCTGCACCAACTTCAGAGGCATCACGCTTCTCTCAGTCATTGGGAAGTTGTACGCTTGTGTGATCCTGAACCGCATCTGGACCATCATAGAGACACACATTCCTGAGGCACAATGCAGTTTCAGAAGTGGCCGCTCAACAAATGGCATGATGTTCTTTATGTGTCAAATGCTGGAAAAGTGTTGTGAGCAGAACCAGCAACTCCATGTCATCTTTATCGACCTTGTCAAAGCTTTTGACAGCATAGACAGAACACTCATGTGGAATATCCTACTCAAGATCGTCATACTGCCCAAAATTGTTAACATCATCAGAAGCTTCCATGATGGCATGTATGCCAAAGTCTGCATCAGTGGGAAATTAACAGACCCCTTCGAGGTTACCAGCAGTCTGAGGCAGGGATGTACCTTGGCACCAACCCTATTCATCCTGTTCTTCTCCTATGTTCTTTGTCATGCTCACAAGTCAATGCTAGACTTTGGCCTAGACATACAGCACAAGATGGATGGCAAGCTGTTCACCCTGCACCGCCTCAAGTCTAAGTCTACTTCAACATCGAGGCTTAGTGACTTTCTATATGCTGACGATGCAGCGCTATGCACTTCCACCCAAGACTCTCTTCAAAATGCAGCCATAACATTGCAATACTCGTGCAAATCGTAGGGCCTCAACATCAGTCAGCCCAAAACAGAAATCATGCATGCTCAGTGCTCTAAACTACCCCTGATCCTGCTTGACAACTTCCAGTTGAAGAGAGTGCATAGCTTTACTGACCTTGGAGGAGAACTAGCAGATGACAGTGGCCTAATGCCTGAAATCAGGAAATGGATAAGTCGTGCTGCATTCGCCTTCTGCTCCCTCAACTCTAGATGCTAGAGCAGGGACGGCCTGTCCATTTCAACCAAGCTGAAGGTGTATAACTATCGTTCTTCCAACACTACATAAGTAAAACCTGGCCGACACTCGCCAAGCAGCTCCACATTTTAGAGGTGTTCCATCAACAGTCCTTACATTGCTTGCTCAACATCAAGTGGTGGCATCACATCACAAACACTGAGGTCCTCAGACGTGCAAAATCAACGACCATAGAGACAATCATCTGAGGCAATAGGCTCTACTGGCTGGGCTATGTCTGCAGAATGGACGACACCAGGATGCCAAAACAACTTCTCTTCGGTGAGTTAGCACAGGGTTCAAGGCCAAGGGATCAACCTAAGAAATGCTGGAAAGACTGCATAAAAGATGATTTGAAGGCATTTGGCTTTGACAAAGACTGACATAATATTGCTTTTGACTTGGTGCTCCAACATCTGTCAGGAGAAGCGCTCTCAGAACGCAACCTTGAAGATCACCGGCAGGCCAGGTGGGCGAGACGGCATAGGGAGGACCCCAACTGTCAAATGTGATGTGTATTATAGGAGCAGGAGGATCCCTCAGGCTCATGGGGGAAGCTGGAGACAACCCCAGCTGAGTTCTGATGAGAGGTGGGGTTCACTCTGGGCAGGTCATCATTCTATCACAGGGCTACACAGAGAAACAGACAGCCATTCACACCTACAGACAATTTACAGGAGCCAGTTGACTGACTCCTATTGTCTTTAGGCTGTGGGAGGAAACCAGAGCACCCAGAGGAAACCCATGCAGGCACAAGGAGAACATAGAAACTCCACACAGAAAGGCTCCAGTCAGCTGCAAGGTTCAAACCCAGAACCTTCTTACTGTGAGGCGACAGTGATGACCACTGCGCTTCCATGCTGTCCCGATTATTATTATCAGTTGTAGTGATTATTTATGCACAGGTTTGAATAATCACATGGCAGTGTTACAAATGAAGACAGTAAACAGATGTAATTGCAGTAAGAAGTTTTAATAAGACTCAGGCAGACAGATCCAAAACATGAGGCAAAAAACAAAGTCAAACACCAGGCATCACTCAAGTGATCAGCAAGGAAAATGAACCAGGCAAATTCCAAAATACAGGAAGCAAAGCAAGATCAAAAACCAGAATTATAAAAAAATATCACAAAATACAAAGGCTTGGTAAGTCAGCAAAAGGAACACAGAGTGTTACTTCACAAAGACTCTTTGTATGGAGTCTGCTTATATAGGGTGTGAGCATGATTGGAATCAGGTCTGTGTACTCAATAGTCATGCGACTGTGAGCCAGCAAGTGTAAGTTCGTGTGTGTGTTGGGAGTTGTAGTCTATGGCAACCATGTTTGAAGGCTATGATGCATTCTGGGAAGTGGCATTCTGGGTAGATTCTGGTAAATGCATGACAAGCAACTATTTGGCTATTTACAACCGGTTAGGATTAGGGTTTGTGTGTAAATAGCATTGTTGGCTCTGGACACCTTGGTGTTTATCTTGTCTCTGTGTGGTGCGATGTACACCTGGGTGTAATAGCCACATTGTCTATTCACTCCAAGTACAAATCACTTTGTTGGCTACTGACACCCTGGGAGCAAATAGCGTGATCCACTTTCTTCATATTCTTACATTACATTACAGAAATTTAGCAGACGCACATCCAGAAACTGTTATATAGAAGCCAAGAAGCCTTTATTTATCACATATACACTCAAGCACAGGCTTAAGCACACAGTGAAATTTAACCTCTGCATTTAACCCATCTGAAGCAGTGAACACACACACATGCACACACAAGTGAGCAATGAGCACACACACATACCCAGAGTAGTGAGCAGCTATGCTACAGCACCCAGGAGCAGTTGTGGGTTAAGTGCCTTGCTCAAGGGCACTTCAGCCCAACCTCAGACCATGGCTGCCTCATGTTAGCCTAATCACATGTCTTTGGACTGTGGGGGGAAACTGGAGCACCCAGAGGAAACCCATGCAGACAGGGGGAGAACATGTACAGTGGTGCTTGAAAGTATGTGAACCCTTTAGACTTTTCTATATTTCTGCCTAAATATGACCTAAAACATCATCAGATTTTCACACAACTCCTAAAAGTAGATAAAGAGAACCCAGTTAAACAAATGAGACAAAAATATTATACTTGGTCATTTATTTATTGAGGAAAATGATCCAATATTACATATCTGTGAGTGGCAAAAGTATGTGAACCTTTGCTTTCAGTATCTGGTGTGACCCCCTTGTGCAGCAATAACTGCAACTAAACGTTTTTGGTAACTGTTGATCAGTCCTGCACACCGGTTTGGAGGAATTTGAGCCCATTCCTCCATACAGAACAGCTTCAACTCTGGGATGTTGGTGGGTTTCCTCACATGAACTGCGCACTTCAGGTCCTTCCACAACATTTCAATTGGATTAAAGTCAGGACTTTGACTTGGCCATTCCAAAACATTAACTTTATTCTTCTTTAACCATTCCTTGGTAGAACGACTTGTGTGCTTAGGGTCGTTGTCTTGCTGCATGACCCACCTTCTCTTGAGATTCAGTTCATGGACAGATGTCCTGATATTTTCCTTTAGAATTTGCCAGTATAATTCAGAATTCATTGTTCCATCAATTATGGCAAGCCGTCCTGGCCCAGATGCAGCAAAACAGGCCCAAACCATGATACTACCACCACTATGTTTCATAGATGGGATAACGTTCTTATACTGGAATGCAGTGTTTTCCTTTCTCCAAACATAACACTTCTCATTTAAACCAAAACGTTCTGTTTTGGTCTCATCCGTCCATAAAACATTTTTCCAGTAGCCTTCTGGCTTGTCTACATGATCTTTAGCAAACTGCAGATGAGCAGCAACATTCTTTTTGGAGAGCAGTGGCTTTCTCCTTGCAACCCTGCCATGCACACCATTGTTGTTCAGTGTTCTCCTGATGGTGGACTCATGAACATTAACATTAGCCAATGTGAGAGAGGCCTTCAGTTGCTTAGAAGTTACCCTGGGGTCCTTTGTGATCTCGCCGGCTATTACATACCTTGCTCTTGGAGTGATCTTTGTTGGTCGACCACTCCTGGGGAGGGTAACAATGGTCTTGAATTTCCTCTGTTTATACACAATCTGTCTGACTGCAGATTGGTGGAGTCCAGACTCTTTAGAGATGGTTTTTAACCTTTTCCAGCCTGATGAGCATCAACAACGCTTTTTCTGAGGTCCTCAGAAATCTCCTTTGTTCGTGCCATGATACACTTCCACAAACGTGTTGTGAAGCTCAGACTTTGATAGATCCCTATTCTTTAAATAAAACAGGGTGCCCACTCACACCTGATTGTCATCCCATTGATTGAAACCAGCTGACTCTAATTTCACCTTCAAATTAACTGCTAATCCTAGAGGTTCACATACTTTTGCCACCCACAGATATGTAATATTGGATCACTTTCCTCAGTAAATAAATGACCAAGTATAATATTTTTGTCTCATTTGTTTAACTGGGTTCTCTTAATCTACTTTTAGGACTTGTGTGAAAATCTGATGATGTTTTAGGTCATATTTATGCAGAAATATAGAAAATTCTAAAGGGTTCACAAACTTTCAAGCACCACTGTAAACTCCACACGGAAAGGCCCCTGTCGGCCACTGGGCTGAAACCCAGAACCTTCTTGCTGTGAGGCAACAATGCTAACCACTACACTACCGTGCTGCCCAGTTATATCCAGTTATATTTATCCAGACACATCCAGAGCAATGTACAATCAGCATACACACATACCCAGTGCCTGCAGAGCAGTTGGGTATTAGATGCCTTGTTCAAGGGCACTTCAGCCATTGAATTTTCCTGCCGGTCCAGGGAATGAAGCCAACAACCCTTTGGGCCCAAGGCTGCTTCTCTAAAATTGAGTCCATGGCTGTCCCTTGATGATGATGAAGATTATTATTATTATTATTATTATTATTATTATTATTATTATTATTATTTTTGTTGTTGTTGTCTGTTTGTGAGTTGACTCTCGTGCTGAATTTATCTGATTTGTGTTTAGTTTGATATTTTAAGTTGATGTTTTTTTAAGTTGTTAATTTTCATGTGAACATGTTTGCACTTTTTGTGTCTTCTGAGGCTCTAGGATTTAAAAAATATATTTTGACTTGTGAACAGAAGAGAAAATTTATTTTTATATGCATTTTTTATTGTTGTGAAAGTATACCAGAACAAAGTGAGTAGAAGAGAAGTTAATGCAGCAAAAATACGAGATACTTATCTGTCAGATTTTTATATTTATTTGTCATCAGTGCTTTGGTAAACTTGCTCAGTTGTATATTGCAATACTACATAGGAAGTGTATGGTAAAGTGGCTTTATCATATAAAACCATTACCTAATTGACTCCCTCTTCACCCTCCTCTACTCTTCTCTTTCTCTGTATATTATGAGGAAAAAATGACCTCCTGCATGAAAGCAAAATGATGTCAATATATAAATCAAAGGTAAATCTGGGAGCTATGTTCTAAGACAGAGAAACCCACCATATGCAAAAATGCTACATATCCCTGACATTTCTCATGGGGAAATGATGTCATTCACAAAATAAACTTGTTTGTATCAAAGATCACACCATCAGATCACTGCCCACTGCTCCGTGTGTGTGTGTGTGCACTTATTGCTGAATTGTGTGGGCAAGCGTGTGTTCACTGCTTCAGAGATACTTTCACTGCTTGAGTGCACATGTGACAAATTAAGGCTTCTTCTTCTTCAATCACTGATCACAATTATTCCCATCAACCAATCACCAATCACCGCGTTCCCTCCAGCCAATCACCAATCACTAGTGTTGCCACCTGTCCCGGTTTTTCCTGATTGTCCCGGATTTTCATGGTCTGTCCTGGAAAAAAAAAAATCCGGGACACTGAATGTCCCGTTTTTTTGTACATGATGGGCAAAATGTGTATTTCAACTTGCGAGCCAGCTGAGAACCAGTTTGCTTTTCTGTAGCTCGCCGTGCTAAGCGGAGGCACGTCATTACGTCGCTGTATACGTCACTTACGTCGCTGTATAAGTCAGTTACGGCGCTACGTTTATATAAACCTTGGCGTGAATATCAAAGCAAAAACAACACGGAAGAAGCAGCAGCGGCAACAACAACAACAATAATAATAATAATAATGGATGACTTCGCATTTGTACAGCTGCTGCTTCTCGTCGCTTAAAAATGGCGATCTTTCGCGCTCTTGTTGTTGTTGTTCTTAACAATTCCTCCAACCAATCACTGATTACCCCATTCCCTCCAATCAATCACTGATCAACATTGTTCCCACCATCCAATTACTGAGCAACATTGTTCCCTCCAACCAATCACTGATCACACTTGTTCCCACGAACCAATCACTGATCACACCATTCCCACCAACTAATCACTGATCACAATTGTTTTCTCACCAACAAATCACTAATCAACACTGTTCCCTCCAACCAATCAGTGATCACCCATTCCCTCCAACCAATCACTGATCAAAATTGTTCCCTCTGACCAATTACTTATCAGTGATAAGTAATTGGTCAGAGGGAACAATTACTGAGCAACATTGTTCCCTCCAACCAACGACTGATCACCCTTTTTCCCATCAACCAATCACTGATCACACCTGTTCCCTCCAAACAATCACTGATCATAATTTTTCCCTTCAACCAATCACTGATCACCATTGATTGTTCCACAATTTCTTTGGATTAAAGCCTATTCATGGTAATATTTACAGGCATAACTTTGAGATTTTCATCTGTAACTGTCTCCTTCATGTCTATTTCCTGAATCCTTACTACAGCTACATGTTGTTAGCTGTGTCCTTGAGAGAAATTATCTCATCTCATCTCATTATCTCTAGCCGCTTTATCCTTCTACAGGGTCGCAGGCAAGCTGGAGCCTATCCCAGTTGACTACAGGCGAAAGGCGGGGTACACCCTGGACAAGTCGCCAGGTCATCACAGGGCTGACACATAGACACCGACAACCATTCACACTCACATTCACACCTACAGTCAATTTAGAGTCACCAGTTAACCTAACCTGCATGTCTTTGGACTGTGGGGGAAACCGGAGCACCCGGAGGAAACCCACGCGGACACGGGGAGAACATGCAAACTCCACACAGAAAGGCCCTCGCTGGCCAAGGGGCTCGAACCCGGACCTTCTTGCTGTGAGGCGACAGCGTTAACCACTACACCACCGTGCCGCCCGAGAGAAATTATCATATTTTGTAAATACATTTTCATAGGAAAAGACCATGATCATCTCCTAAATACACAAATTATTCCATGGCATCGTCTGATGAATTCTAGTGAATTATCTACTGTGATCTTTTGCTGACCACAAACAGCACTGAGCGTGCTATTTTTATTTAGCGCTGAGGGTGGTTTTGTTTCTCATCATGGCCTACCAATGCCCGGCCAATAGAAACAGGCCAAGAGATGATTGAGTGTTTTATCCTTCCCCAAATGCCCCACCATGGGATTATGATAAGCCACATGGAACATCCTTCATGTCCCTGTGACATGGCACTGATGCAGATAGTCCTTGGACCACCTCCCCAGCAAATGCTGCACTGGAATTCCCTCAAGTTTCACTATAACAGAAGGCATCCATGAATATGCATTTTAATAATGCATACTCAATCACACACGATATGTTCCTGATCAATCCAAAGAAGCTTCAGACACATCAGGAATCTGGATAAGGACTCCTGCTCCCAAAAGGGAACAGTGATCCTGGAATGGCCTGGCTTTCCCACTGCACCTGCATACCTGGTTGGGCTTTGCCTCAATCCTGGTGGGCATGGAAGATTCCACCCGTGCAGAGAGAGGGAGTTAGTAAAGACCTCAGAAAGGAAAGGGAAGAGGGTGAGGAAAAACTTAGAGAAATATGGATTCAGGTAGCCGGTTTTGGGGGAATTGTT
The DNA here is from genome assembly GCF_027579695.1 of Neoarius graeffei. Classification (NCBI taxonomy): domain Eukaryota; kingdom Metazoa; phylum Chordata; class Actinopteri; order Siluriformes; family Ariidae; genus Neoarius; species Neoarius graeffei. Next base: position 121,223,247 of record NC_083569.1, on the reverse strand, counting down.
CCCCACTTCTATGGTGGCAAGATAGTGACAGGTTGAGAAGGAGAGAGAGAGAGAGAGAGAGAATGCGAGAAGGGGCATTTTTTTTTTTATTTTACCTTACTCTGGGCTGTTGTAAAAGATTGAAGGCAGACAAGAAGGAGGCAGGGCTACTGATTTGTGTGCCTGATGCACCACAGGATTCCCCTGATCACAGAAAAGTGTTAATAAAATTGAGGTATACTGTGAATTACAGCACCTGCTTCCAGTTCCTCATTGTTCACTCACGCAAAGTTGTTACAATATAATGTGGTGAAATGCACCTTTACATATTTTTCAGTCACATACAAGTAGAAAAACGTATGCTCCGGCTATCTAGAGGGTTTTATCAGAGTCAATATTTTTCAGTTGATTTTATTAAATTATTATTTTTTTGATGATGGCAATTTAAAATATTTTTTAATGATAAAAAGGAATATTGTTTGCACTGCAAACACAGTCAGTGAAATAATGAAGCTGCGTGAATAATTAGCCATCTTCAGTATTAATTATATATTATCTCTGTGGTGTGGTGTGATGTATGTGATGTGGTGTGTTGTTTTACATAAGATCTGAGTTCTTATGTTCAGGTTCACAGTTTCACTGCAATAAACCTGCATTTATTTATATGTATTTTACTTTAAGTGTTTAATACAGGAGTGTGATATGAGTTTGATTAAAGCATGTTAAATGCTGCCCATTTACCTCTAATTTTAGGTGAAAACCACAGATGGGTTTTCTATGGAAGAAGTGTTTTTTTCTCTCTCTCTCTCTTCGACATAGTGGAACTTTTTTCATCATCTACACACCCCAAAACCACACTCTCCACCTCCTCTTTTCAGCTTATATAAACTGTAGAGTCAGGTGATATTTGCATTAATACCATTCTGTGTACATCGTGACCTTCATCATCATCCTCATCATCATCACCATCTGCAGTCATGGTCTTTCGTTCTCTCCTGCTGGGTCTGCTGGTTCTGACCTGCCTTCAGTCCTTCACAATGGCCGAACGTAAGCTTGAATTTATCTTTTTTTTATATTTAACTCTTTTTTTTATTATAATAATAATAATAATTATTATTATTATTATTATTATTGGGCGGCACGGTGGTGTAGTGGTTAGCGCTGTCGCCTCACAGCAAGAAGGTCCTGGGTTCGAGCCCCGGGGCCGGCAAGGGCCTTTCTGTGTGGAGTTTGCATGTTCTCCCCGTGACCGCGTGGGTTTCCTCCGGGTGCTCCGGTTTCCCCCACAGTCCAAAGACATGCAGGTTAGGTTAACTGGTGACTCTAAATTGACCGTAGGTGTGAATGTGAGTGTGAATGGTTGTCTGTGTCTATGTGTCAGCCCTGTGATGACCTGGCGACTTGTCCAGGGTGTACCCCGCCTTTCGCCCGTAGTCAGCTGGGATAGGCTCCAGCTTGCCTGCGACCCTGTAGAACAGGATAAAGCGGCTAGAGATAATGAGATGAGATGAGATGAGATTATTATTAATAATAATGGTGAGGACAATCTTCAAAACAAGTTAGTTTCCGTTCTCACTTCCATTACAGCAGTTATAAACAGTCGTTCCCTCTCCATCTCTTTATTCTCTCTCTCGAAGTGAAAAATGCAGATTGTCATGTTACAGAGAAACTGCAAAGAAGCCTAAACTCCTCCATCCTGAAGATGTCAGAAAACTTCAAATTACAGCTTCACCTCTGACTGTAACAAAGCACTGACACTGAAGACTCCTTCCAGAAGTGTTACATAAATGATCGCTCCAGAAAACTTCACCATACAAACAATTTCACAGATTCTTTTTACCTCCACCATCTTTGTTGGAGGAGGTTATGTTTTTGATTTTGGTGTTATGTGGCCTGGTGGTGGTATGAACTCTACTGAGTGCCCTTCTAGTTTTCAATCTGTTTATGTGGAGCTGCTGTACGAGTCCCTGTGAATGAGCTGTTACCATAGAAATGATAGCGTATGAGAATGAGGGCATGAATATAAACCTGTGATTTGTATCTGCATACTGTCAGAGCTGCTGTTATAGAGAACTAATCAACACCTTTTGACCAATCACAATCCAGAACTCAACATATAATATGTTTTTATTGAGTATTTAATCACAGAACTAAATTTATAAATGTTTTCACACAGATGCAAAGGAAGTAAAGAAATGCTGTGTCAGTTACCAGACGAGTCGAATCCCTGTAAAACGCATTACAGCGTATGAAGAAACAGACATTCGGTGTACAAACCCTGGAGTCATGTAAGCTTTCACCCCCTCATTTATTTAAATTATTTGTTTTAATTAATAATAAAAGGTTTGTATTTTCCTGTCTGTTATTGCTTTATGGTTCTGTGTAATATAATCTCACTTTAAATGATGTTGGAGGTTTGGGACGTGTGAGAGTCAGGCCCGGCGCCATGGGGGGGCGAAAGGGGGCGTTGCCCCCTCGTGGCTACAGCCCCGCCCCCTCAACGGAGACTCAGATCACTTAATTGTTTTCTTATGAAAATATAATGTATTATAGACGTATTAATAATTTGCATTTTCAAGTACGAAATATTAAGTGGTTGAGCATTGCACAAATATACATTTCACATAAATCACTACTAAAACTGGCACGGTAGAACAAATCTGATTGGTTGTTATGATTCTTACGTTGCAATCGTAGAATTCAACTGTATTAAGGTAGGATTATTTCAAAAAGCCTGAATTTAATATTAACCCTGTTTTAGACATATGTATCAATCCTAACTACTGGGGACTAGTTATTGTGGGTGTATGTGTGAAATGCTGACACAGCCGCGCACACACAGACCTGTGATAAGGACAAGGGGAGGGGTCGTGCGGGCGGGCGGGGGTTTTACATGCACACTTACAAGTGCACTGTCTCTGCAATATCCTGTAATATGCAGTCAGTTTACAGGAGTAGTCTTTCCCCCACCGAATTAAACGAATTCAATCACAATATTGTGAATCCATTTTCTTTCTTTGTAGGCTAAGTTTATCTCCGTTTATGTTGGTGTATGTGTTCATATATGGTCCGCTTTGTGCGCAAATAGCGTAAGAATATGTGTCGTTGACATCACCCCCCATGCAGCGGGGGTGAAAATTCATCACTTCAGAGTGTTTAGTCCCCTACACGCCTAAACTGGGATCGTGGATTAAGTGGTTAGCGTTGACTCGGTGCGAGTCAGGAACTGGTGCAGCCGCGTCTGTTAATTTTTTTAAATTATGATTTTGGCCACCGAGCCAAGTACCTTAGACTTGCATTGACGTTTTGTTTTCATGCCGCGGAGCTATTTGTATGTATTTTAAATGTAAAGGACTTGCCTGTAGGTTTGTGTGTGTTGTTTTATGTTTGGCATCTTTCCGGTTGTAACGCGTGTCTGTGAGAAAATCGGAGGGGAGGGTTAACAGGTGGGCACGGGTGCTGATAAAGCGCAACTGCCCTGGTAATATGTCACATGATTTTCCCGGACTAAAGCAACCTTCAGGGCGGTGGTTTTGTGGTTGGCGCAGTTAATTGTTTGAAACACGTTGTCAGACCGCCATCACTACTACAGACTATATGAAAAATATTTGCCCCCTTGCGATTTCTAATTGCCCCCTTAGTAAACTGTTCCTGGCGCCGGGCCTGGTGAGAGTGTTTGATTTTCTGATTTTATTGCAGTTTAACACTGATGTAAATCTTCTCTCTCCTCTGCAGCTTTACTCTAAAGAACGGCAAAGTGGCGTGTGCAAATCCTAAAGACAAGTGGGTGCAGAGGGTCATGAAAATAAATGAATTAAAGAAGCACGAGATTACAATCCTGTCCTCAACTCAGCCGAGTGTTTAAATCCTCTCTCCATTAATAAATATTGTTTCATCAGATTTAAACAAACTTTTGTTTGAATTATTCTTGCATTGTTTAGCTGAATTACACTCGAGGCTATGAGGATGAATTTATTATCTGTTTATACCTATTAAAGCACATTTTAACTGGCATACTATGACTGTTTCTATTTCTTTATTATCACATTTTCACATTTTAAAAGAAAACTTGTGAAATGTCGTTCACCTTCAAAGAGATTAAAATGTTCATGCAACATCTTTGATAGCAAAATTTGAAATTTAAAAAAAATACGCTTTTCACTGTTCTCTTTTTTTCATTCTTTCCCCTTTGTTTCTCATATGTATGAGCTCCTCCCAAACTGCCAAATTGTGTTTGATTTGTTGATGGCCACATGTCAAATGATGGATACTTAAACTATAACTATAAACAAAAAGTTAATTAATAAATAAAAAAAATATAATAATTGGCATCCTGCTGTGGTATAAGGGGAATGAAACACTTTGGGAAGTGCAGCAGGATCAATTTCAGGGTGGGAACAGTAACTCTGTGTCATTACTGACTATTTTACAAAAATAGGACCACACATGAAGTTTGATCCCTCATTTAGTCATCAGAATGTTAGCTCTTTTCCACATATAAAGTCAACTCGACTTGCTTATAATGGAAAAATATATAGAATAGAATAGAATAGAATAGAATGCCTTTATTGTCACTATACCCATGTACAATGAGATTAAAAGCAACTCCAAAACAGTGCAAACAGTGTGTAGAGAAAAAAGAAAAAAGGGGAGGGTGTAAGGGGGGTAAGGTGCACAGTCCTGAGGCATATGTGTTGTGTTTCACATTATGGAGTGAGGTATTGCACATTATAAAGTATTGCATGAAGAGAGTCACATTATGAAATAAAGTATTGCACATTATAAATTATTGCATGAAGAGAGTCACATTTAAAATAAAGTATTGCACATTATGAAGTATTGCACAGGTTAGACTATAAAGTCAGAGCATATTCGAGTTCAGGGCGGTTATGGCTTTTGGAAAGAAGCTGTTTTTGAATCTATTTGTTTTTGTCCTGATGCACCTGTAGCGCCTCCCTGAGGGCAACAGGTCAAACAGATCAAAGCCAGGGTGGGAGCTGTCCTTGATAATGTTCTTAGCTCTGCTAAGGCAGTGGGAGGTGTGCATGTCCATCAAGGAGGGGAGAGGGCAGCCGATGATCTTCTGTGCTGCCTTTACTACTCTCTGGAGCCTCTCCCTGTCTGCAGCAGTGCAGCTGCCATACCATACTGTGATACAGTACGTCAGCAGGCTCTCGATGGATGAGCGGTAGAAGGTCAGCAGCAAGTTGGGGTCTAGGTTGTACTTCCTGAGGACTCTCAGGAAGTGTAGCCGCTGCTGAGCCTTCTTAATGACTGCTGTAATGTTCTCTGACCAGGAGATGTCGGCGGAGATGAGGACGCTGAGAAACCGGAAGGTGTGGACCCTCTCCACATACTCGTTGTTGATGTAAAGGGGGGCTAGGTCAGTGCTGTGCTTCCTGAAGTCAACAATGAGCTCTTTGATTTTCTTGGTGTTCAAAGCAAGGTTATTCTCTGAACACCAGGTTGCCAACTTCAGGACCTCCTCTCTGTAGGCTGCCTCATCTCCCTTTGAGATGAGTACGACCACTGTGGTGTTGGCAGCAAACTTGACAACGAGGTTGTTGTTGTGGGTCGAACTACAGTCGTGGGTGTAAAGGCAGTACAGGAGGGGGCTCAGCACACAGCCCTGTGGAGAGCCGGTGCTCAACGTGCAGGTGGAGGAGAAGTCTCACAGTCTGGGGCCAGTTGGTAAGAAAGTCCTTTATCCAGGCACATGTGAGAGGGGGGAGGCCAAGAGTGTCCAGTTTTCTAATAAGGATGTCCGGGATTATTGTGTTGAAAGCTGAACTGTAATCCACAAAGAGTATGCGGACGTAGCTCTGCTGCTGCTCCAGGTGGTTTAGCGCAGAGTGGAGAGCTACGGCGATGGCATCCTCTGTGGATCTGTTTGTGCGATATGCAAACTGGTAGGGGTCGAAGTCTGGGGGGAGGTGGTCCTTGATGTGCTGAAGAACTAGTCTCTTGAAGCACTTCATGATTACCAGGGTGAGGGCCACAGGACGGTAATCATTCAGGCTGGTGATGGGAGACTTCTTCGGCACCGGGATTATTGTAGCTGATTTTAGGCAGGGCGGGATGACTGCCTGAGCCAGGGAGAGGTTAAAGATCCTGGTGAAGGTAGGGGCGAGCTGGTGGGCACACGCTCTGAGCACCTTACCAGGTACACCATCTGGGCCGGTAGCTTTCTTGGGGTTCACTGCCAGGAGCACCCATCTGACATCGTGATCCTGTACAGTGAAAGGAGTGGTGTAGGAACTGTGTGATGGTGGGGGCAGGGCTGGAGCAGATGAGTGCTGCTGAGATGTTTCAAAGCGAGCAAAGAAGCGATTTAGCTCCTCATCTAGCGGCGTACTCCAGTGCAAATATATTTATAATATAAATATAAATATATTATGTCAAATTACATTACTGTAGCCAAAGTTGTAAAATATATATTTGCCTCCTCCACTCTTCTCTTTGATTGGGTTGTTGATTGTCTTTACTTCACAAACATACCTTGACGTTCTAGACCAGGGGTCATCAGTCTTCTCCACAAAGGGCCAGTGTGGCTGCTTTTATTCCAGCCAGGGACACTTGATTTTTTTTTTTTGCATTCCAAGATGAACTGATTAAATGAGTGGAATCAGGTGTGGATCCTGTTTGGTTGGAATGAAAGTCTGTAGGCATACTGGCCCTTTGCAGAAAAGATTCATTTGAAGACCCCTGAAGATCGAAGAGCCCTGACCTGGACTTTGAATTTCATAGTTACAGCAATAAAAAGTCTTCTGTTAAATATGTGCCACCTGTTGTACATTGATATTAACACAGCAGGCTGTATCAGGAAAACAGAAGAGAGTTTGGTGTTTGAAAAAAGATGTGGCAATTTGCCTAGATCACTCATGATGTAACAGAGAACCTGAAACTCTGAAGCTTACTTTGAAAATTATGAAGCAGTGTTTCCAAAAGCAATGATTCAAAGCTTGTATTGAAATGGCAAAGTCATGTGATTGAGTGATGACCAATATTTTGTTCTATACACACCCACATAACTGTCATCAGTGGTTCAGAAGCAGTTAAAACTGGTTCAAACCAATATGTAGCATTTCTGTGCACATAGAATTGAGTGCTTTAGTTTTACAAGAGTTTTACTGATACAAATGAAACAAAGTCGCTTCTCTGTTCCAAGTGAACCTATTCTTTCAAAGGCAGGGAGACTGTTAATAAGAAAAGGAACAGATTGAGCCACAAGACTGTTGAACTTTTCTAAAATAAAAATCTTTAAACTCCTTATATTCTACTGTCTCACAAGCATGTTTATCCATCAGTCACATCAGAAAAATATATTCTGCTTTTACACATGTTAAATCAGTCATATATATTATGTAAACAGGAACAAAAACATATGAGTTGGCCTCTGCTATTATTATTTTTTTTACCATTAGGGGCCGCTAATGTACACTGTGTTAAACAAAGCTTTGAGCAATGAACCTTTTTTTGACTGATTTGGATTAAAAGCTTCATTGGTTCAGAAAGCTTCATTGTCCCCATCGCCATAGATCCCGAAAAGATACAGATGGGTCCCAGTTAAAGCATAAACCAGTACAAAATTACTAAGGTGATAAAGTGTTATGAAGGCTTTAAGCTACCATGAGCCTGTGATTTACTGTTAATTTAATATTATGATTATGCATCTAGTCCTGGGTATGACTTTAAACTGCAACCGGTGGTGAGTCTCAGGTCCAGGAGGACTTGAGTACTGGGGAAAGTGGAGTTACCCCTTAATCACCATTTCTCCCAGGTCCACTCTGACCTGGAGTGGTGGCACCTGCCTGGGTTCCAGCTATGGGTTAAATAGTGCATCACCAATAAGATGCTGGCAGAAGGGTGCTTTTCAGTGCAATGGGGCAGATGAACCCAACAGGGTCAATGGTGCACCACCTAATGGCATGCGGAAGAGCCACTCAAATGGCCAACAGATGGTATCACTCAGCAAGTCAGTTGTCACTACGGGGCAACTTCCATACCCATCAGGTCTGTGGCACTTTTGTGCACCACTTGGCATCAGGTCTGGAGGTCCAGAGAGACAATACGATGGGGGCATGACATTATTTGTCTTACCTTACCATTCAAGGTGCTTCATTAGGAAAGGAGAATAAGTCTGGTGTGGGTCTCGCAGCCCATCTGTGATTCTGCACATTGTCATGAAGCGGTCATCATTGCTAGCGATGGACAGCAGATGATGACGATGATTATCCATCCATTATCTTTCTTGCTTATCCCTCACCACCACCACCAAGCGCCAGGCTCCCAAACACCATTCAGCACTTGTTGCCACAGAACTCAAGAGGTTCGATATAGATGTCACCTGCCTCAAGCGAATGCCATTTACCTGAAGAGGGCAAACTCATGGACGGTGACTACATGTTCCTGCACTCTTGCAGACCCAGTAATCAACCTCAACAGGAAGGTGTGGTGATTGCATTTAAAACCAGCCTTCACTCATCCATGTCCAGCTGGAAAGGCATCAACTCCCAAATAATGAGGATGCATATTAAGCTTGGTAAGACCTGCAACACTACAGTCATCAGCGTTTATGCTCCGACCTTCAAACAGTCTCTCAAAGGGTGGACCCTTTTCTATGATCAGCTATCAGAAGTTTTGTCATCTGTTCCCAGTGGCGACCATCTCTTTCTTCTTAGTGATTTCAATGCAAGAGTTGGCAGAGATACTAAAACATGGCCCGACATCATTGGCCCTCATAGTCTTGGAGAAGAAAATGAGCAAGGAATCATGCTCCTTGAATTATGCATCCGTTATGGACTCATCATCTCCAACACAATGTTCACCCATCAGGACATCTATAAGGGCATCTGGATGCACCCAAGGTCCAAGCACTGGCATATGCTAGATTACATCATTGTACAGCAACACTTCCATAGCGATCTCACAGATGCACATGTGCGCCGTAGCGCTGACTGCTGGACAGACCACAGGATGGTCTGTGCTCGCTTGAAGCTCCACTTCCACAAATCCACCCAAAGCCGGCAACGATCTGAACCTAAAGACCTCAACACCATGTGTCTTCAGGTACCATAAGTATAGTGGTGCTTGAAAGTTTGTGAACCCTTTAGAATTTTCTATATTTCCGCATAAATATGACCTAAAACATCATCAGATTTTCACACAAATCCTAACAGTAGATAAAAGAGAACCCAGTTAAACAAATGAGACAAAAATATTATACTTGGTCATTTATTTATTGAGGAAAATGATCCAATATTACATATCTGTGAGTGGCAAAAGTATGTGAACCTCTAGGATTAGCAGTTAATTTGAAGGTGAAATTAGAGTCAGGTGTTTTCAATCAATGGGATGACAATCAGGTGTGAGTGGGCACCCTGTTTTATTTAAAGAACAGGGATCTATCAAAGTCTGATCTTCACAGCACATGTTTGTGGAAGTGTATCATGGCACGAACAAAGGAGATTTCTGAGGACCTCAGAAAAAGCGTTGTTGATGCTCATCAGGCTGGAAAAGGTTACAAAACCATCTCTAAAGAGTTTGGACTCCACCAATCCACAGTCAGACAGATTGTGTACAAATGGAGGAAATTCAAGACCATTGTTACCCTCCTCAGGATTGGTTGACCAACAAAGATCATCCCAAGAGCAAGGCGTGTAATAGTAGGCGAGGTCACAAAGGACCCCAGGGTAACTTCTAAGCAACTGAAGGCCTCTCTCACATTGGTTAATGTTAATGTTCCTGAGTCCACCATCAGGAGAACATCTCTCCAGCTCTCCAAAAAGAACATTGCTGCTCGTCTGCAGTTTGCTAAAGATCATGTGGACAAGCCAGAAGGCTATTGGAAAAATGTTTTAGGATGGATGAGACCAAAATAGACCTTTTTGGTTTAAATGAGAAGCGTTATGTTTGGAGAACGGAAAACACTGCATTCCAGCATAAGAACCTTATCCCATCTGTGAAACATGGTGGTGGTAGTATCATGGTTTGGGACTGTTTTGCTGCATCTGGACCAGGATGGCTTGCCATCATTGATGGAACAATGAATTGTGAATTATACCAGTGAATTCTAAAGGAAAATGTCAGGCCATCTGTCCATGAACTGAATCTCAAGAGAAGGTGGGTAATGCAGTAAGACAACGACCCTAAGCACACAAGTCGTTCAACCAAAGAATGGTTAAAGAAGAATAAAGTTAATGTTTTGGAATGGCCAAGTCAAAATCCTGACCTTAATCCAATCGAAATGTTGTGGAAGGACCTGAACCGAGCAGTTCATGTGAGGAAACCCACCAACATCTCAGAGTTGAAGCTGTTCTGTACAGAGGAATGGGCTAAAATTCCTCCAGGCCGGTGTGCAGGACTGATCAACAGTTACCGGAAACGTTTAGTTGCAGTTATTGCTGCACAAGGGGGTCACACCAGATATTGAAAGCAAAGGTTCACATACTTTTGCCACTCACAGATATGTAATATTGGATCATTTTCCTCAATAAATAAATGACCAAGTATATTATTTTTGTCTCATTTGTTTCACTGAGTTCTCTTTATCTACTTTTAGGACTTGTGGCAAAATCTGATGATGTTTTAGGTCATATTTATGCAGAAATATAGAAAATTCTAAAGGGTTCACAAACTTTCAAGCACCACTGTAAGTCAGCAGCTTGGTGACACCATAGCTTCCAGGTTGGAAAGCATCACAACTTCCAATCTCGAGGATCATTGGGTGTCTCTCCACAACACTCTGTATTTCTCAGCTTTCAAGGCTGCAAGCTTAGGGCTGCAAAAGTGGCACCATCGTGACTGGTTTGATGAGAATAATGAGGCTATCAAGAACTTACTGGAAGAGAAGCACAGCAGCTTCCAGGCAGTCCTCTGCGATAACTCATCAATCAATCATCAATGCTACAGAGCAGTGAGGAATAGATGCCAAAGAGAACTGCGGCAAATGCAAAATCAGTGGTAGCTTGACCGTGCTAGAGAGGTGGAAGCATATGCTGAAAGACACAATGCCAAGAATTTCTTCAAGGCCGTGAAACTGGTTTCTCAGCAATGTACAGTGGTGCTTGAAAGTTTGTGAACCCTTTAGAATTTTCTATATTTCTGCATAAATATGACCTAAAACATCATTAGATTTTCACACAAGTCCTAAAAGTAGATAAAGAGAACCCAGTTAAACAAATGAGACAAAAATATTATACTCAGTCATTTATTTATTCAGGAAAATGATCCAATATTACATATCTGTGAGTGGCAAAAGTATGTGAACCTCTAGGATTAGCAGTTAATTTGAAGGTGAAATTTGAGTCAGGTGTTTTCAATCAATGGGATGACAATCAGGTGTGAGTGGGCACCCTGTTTTATTTAAAGAACAGGGATCTACAGTATCAAAGTCTGATCTTCAGAACACATGTTTGTGGAAGTGTATCATGGCACAAACAAAGGAGATTTCTGAGGACCTCAGAAAAAGCGTTGTTGATGCTCATCAGGCTGGAAAAGGTTAAAAACCATCTCTAAAGAGTTTGGACTCCATCAATCCACAGTCAGACAGATTGTGTACAAATGGAGGAAATTCAAGACCATTGTTACCCTCCCCAGGAGCGGTCGACCAACAAAGATCACTCCAAGAGCAAGGTATGTAATAGTCGGTGAGGTCACAAAGGACCCCAGGGTAAATTCTAAGCAACTGAAGGCCTCTCTCACATAGGCTAATGTTAATGTTCATGAGTCCACCATCAGGAGAACACTGAACAACAAATGGTGTGCATGGCAGGGTTGCAAGGAGAAAGCCACTGCTCTCCAAAAAGAACATTGCTGCTCGTCTGCAGTTTGCTATAGATCATGTGGACAAGCCAGAAGGCTATTGGAAAAATGTATTGTGGACTGATGAGACCAAAATAGAACTTTTTGGTTTAAATGAGAAGCATTATATTTGGAGAAAGGAAAACACTGCATTCCAGCATAAGAACCTTATCCCATCTATGAAACATGGTGGTGGTAGTATCATGGTTTAGGCCTGTTTTGCTGCATCTGGGCCAGGACAGCTTGCCATCATTGATGGAACAATGAATTCTGAATTATACCAGCAAATTCTAAAGGAAAATGTCAGGACATCTGTTCATGAACTGAATCTCAAGAGAAGGTGGGTCATGCAGCAAGACAATGACCCTAAGCAGACAAGTCATTCTACCAAAGAATGGTTAGAGAAGAATAAAGTTAATGTTTTGGAATGGCCAAATCAAAGTCCTGACCTTAATCCAATCGAAATGTTGTGGAAGGACCTGAACCGAGCAGTTCATGTGAGGAAACCCACCAACATCCCAGAGTTGAAGCTGTTCTGTATGGAGGAATGGGCTAAAATTCCTCCAAGCTGGTGTGCAGGACTGATCAACAGTTACCGGAAACATTTACTTGCAGTTATTGCTGCACAAGGGGGTCACACCAGATACTGAAAGCAAAGGTTCACATACTTTTGCCACTCACAGATATGTAATATTGGATCATTTTCCTCAATAAATAAATGACCAAGTATCATACTTTTGTCTCATTTGTTTAACTGGGTTCTCTTTATCTACTTTTAGGACTTGTGTGGAAATCTGATGATGTTTTAGGTCATATTCATGCAGAAATATAGAAAATTCTAAAGGGTTCACAAACTTTCAAGCACCACTGTACATCCAGTCTCAATCCCACTGATGATGTAAACGGTAATCATCTTATGGAAAAAGCTGACATCCTATCTCGCTGGAGGGAACATTTTGTCACCCTCCTTAACCAGCCAAATGGTGCCAACCTTTCAGTCCTGGATGACATCCCGCAGGAAGAAATCCTTACTGACCTCAAAGAACCACCAACAACCCTCGAGGTCACAGAAGCCCTGCAGCACCTCTCCAATGGCAAGGCCTCAGGTCCAGAATCGATCCCTGCAGAGGTCCTTAAAGCTGGAGGGCAGCATGTTGTGAACGAGCTGCAGAAGCTTCTGCTTATGATTTGGGATGAAGAATGAGTGCCACAAGACCTTAGTTAGGACACATTGTAATCACTCTTCAAGAAGAACTGCCATTTCACCTGCAGCAACTTCAGAGGCATCACGCTTCTCTCAGTCATTGGGAAGTTGTACGCTTGTGTGATCCTGAACTGCATCTGGACCATCATAGAGACACACATTCCTGAGGCACAATGCAGTTTCAGAAGTGGCCGCTCAACAAATGGCATGATGTTCTTTATGTGTCAAATGCTGGAAAAGTGTTGTGAGCAGAACCAGCAACTCCATGTCATCTTTATCGACCTTGTCAAAGCTTTTGACAGCATAGACAGAACACTCATGTGGAACATCCTACTCAAGATCGTCATACTGCCCAAAATTGTTAACATCATCAGAAGCTTCCATGATGGCATGTATGCCAAAGTCTGCATCAGTGGGAAATTAACAGACCCCTTCGAGGTTACCAGCGGTCTGAGGCAGGGATGTACCTTGGCACCAACCCTATTCATCTTGTTCTTCTCCTATGTTCTTTGTCATGCTCACAAGTCAATGCTAGACTTTGGCCTAGACATACAGCACAAGATGGATGGCAAGCTGTTCACCTTGCACCGCCTCAAGTCTAAGTCTACTTCAACATCGAGGCTTAGTGACTTTCTATATGCTAACGATGCAGCGCTATGCACTTCCACCCAAGACTCTCTTCAAAATGCAGCCATAACATTGCACGACTCGTGCAAATCGTAGGGCCTCAACATCAGTCAGCCCAAAACAGAAATCATGCATGCTCAGTGCTCTGAACTACCCCTGATCCTGCTTGACAACTTCCAGTTGAAGAGAGTGCATAGCTTTACTGACCTTGGAGGAGAACTAGCAGATGACAGTGGCCTAATGCCTGAAATCAGGAAATGGATAAGTCGTGCTGCATTCGCCTTCTGCTCCCTCAACTCTAGATGCTAGAGCAGGGACGGCCTGTCCATTTCAACCAAGCTGAAGGTGTATAACTATCGTTCTTCCAACACTACATAAGTAAAACCTGGCCGACACTCGCCAAGCAGCTCCACATTTTAGAGGTGTTCCATCAACAGTCCTTACATTGCTTGCTCAACATCAAGTGGTGGCATCACATCACAAACACTGAGGTCCTCAGACGTGCAAAATCAACGACCATAGAGACAATCATCTGAGGCAATAGGCTCTACTGGCTGGGCTATGTCTGCAGAATGGACGACACCAGGATGCCAAAACAACTTCTCTTCGGTGAGTTAGCACAGGGTTCAAGGCCAAGGGATCAACCTAAGAAATGCTGGAAAGACTGCATAAAAGATGATTTGAAGGCTTTTGGCTTTGACAAAGACTGACATAATATTGCTTTTGACTTGGTGCTCCAACATCTGTCAGGAGAAGCGCTCTCAGAACGCAACCTTGAAGATCACCGGCAGGCCAGGTGGGCGAGACGGCATAGGGAGGACCCCAACTGTCAAATGTGATGTGTATTATAGGAGCAGGAGGATCCCTCAGGCTCATGGGGGAAGCTGGAGACAACCCTAGCTGAGTTCTGATGAGAGGTGGGGTTCACTCTGGGCAGGTCATCATTCTATCACAGGGCTACACAGAGAGACAGACAGCCATTCACACCTACAGACAATTTACAGGAGCCAGTTGACTGACTCCTATTGTTTTTAGACTGTGGGAGGAAACCAGAGCACCCAGAGGAAACCCATGCAGGCACAAGGAGAACATAGAAACTCCACACAGAAAGGCTCCAGTCAGCTGCAAGGTTCAAACCCAGAACCTTCTGACTGTGAGGCGACAGTGATGACCACTGCACTTCCATGCTGTCCCGATTATTATTATCAGTTGTAGTGATTATTTATGCACAGGTTTGAATAATCACATGGCAGTGTTACAAATGAAGACAGTAAACAGATGTAATTGCAGTAAGAAGTTTTATTAAGACTCAGGCAGACAGGTCCAAAACATGAGGCAAAAAACAAAGTCAAACACCAGGCAACACTCAAGTGATCAGCAAGGAAAACGAACCAGGCAAATTCCAAAATACAGGAAGCAAAGCAAGATCAAAAACCAGAATTATAAAAAAAAAAATCACAAAATACAAAGGCTTGGTAAGTCAGTAAAAGGAACACAGAGTGTTACTTCACAAAGACTCTTTGTATGGAGTCTGCTTATATAGGGTGTGAGCATGATTGGAATCAGGTCTGTGTACTCAATAGTCATGCGACTGTGAGCCAGCAAGTGTAAGTTCGTGTGTGTGTTGGGAGTTGTAGTCTATGGCAACCATGTTTGAAGGCTATGATGCATTCTGGGAAGTGGCATTCTGGGTAGATTCTGGTGAATGCATGACAAGCAACTATTTGGCTATTTACAACCGGTTAGGATTAGGGTTTGTGTGTAAATAGCATTGTTGGCTCTGGACACCTTGGTGTTTATCTTGTCTCTGTGTGGTGCGATGTACACCTGGGTGTAATAGCCACATTGTCTATTCACTCCAAGTACAAATCACTTTGTTGGCTACTGACACCCTGGGAGCAAATAGCGTGATCCACTTTCTTCATATTCTTACATTACATTACAGAAATTTAGCAGACGCACATCCAGAAACTGTTATATAGAAGCCAAGAAGCCTTTATTTATCACATATACACTCAAGCACAGGCTTAAGCACACAGTGAAATTTAACCTCTGCATTTAACCCATCTGAAGCAGTGAACACACACACATGCACACACAAGTGAGCAATGAGCACACACACATACCCAGAGTAGTGAGCAGCTATGCTACAGCACCCAGGAGCAGTTGTGGGTTAAGTGCCTTGCTCAAGGGCACTTCAGCCCAACCTCAGGCCATGGCAGCCTCATGTTAGCCTAATCACATGTCTTTGGACTGTGGGGGGAAACTGGAGCACCCAGAGGAAACCCATGCAGACAGGGGGAGAACATGTAAACTCCACACAGAAAGGCCCCTGTCGGCCACTGGGCTGAAACCCAGAACCTTCTTGCTGTGAGGCAACAGTGCTAACCACTACACTACCGTGCTGCCCAGTTATATCCAGTTATATTTATCCAGACACATCCAGAGCAATGTACAATCAGCATACACACATACCCAGTGCCTGCAGAGCAGTTGGGTATTAGGTGCCTTGTTCAAGGGCACTTCAGCCATTGAATTTTCCTGCCGGTCCAGGGAATGAAGCCATCAACCCTTTGGGCCCAAGGCTGCTTCTCTAAAATTGAGGCCATGGCTGTCCCTTGATGATGATGATGATGATGATGATGATGATGATTATCATTATTATTATAAATGTTGTTGTTGTCTGTTTGTGAGTTGACTCTCATGCTGAATTTATCTGATTTATGTTTAGTTTGATATTTTAAGTTGATGTTTTTTTAAGTTGTTAATTTTCATGTGAACATGTTTGCACTTTTTGTGTCTTCTGAGGCTCTAGGATTTAAAAAATATATTTTGACTTGTGAACAGAAGAGAAAATGTATTTTTATATGCATTTTTTATTGTTGTGAAAGTATACCAGAACAAAGTGAGTAGAAGAGAAGTTAATGCAGCAAAAATAAGAGATACTTATCTGTCAGATTTTTATATTTATTTGTCATCAGTGCTTTGGTAAACTTGGTCAGTTGTATATTGCAATACTACATAGGAAGTGTTTGGTAAAGTGACTTCATCATATAAAACCATGACCTAATTGACTCCCTCTTCACCCTCCTCTACTCTTCTCTTTCTCTGGATATTATGAGGAAAAAATGACCTCCTGCATGAAAGCAAAATGATGTCAATATATAAATCAACGGTAAATCTGGGAGCTATGTTCTAAGACAGAGAAACCCACCATATGCAAAAATGCTACATATCCCTGACATTTCTAATGGGGAAATGATGTCATTCACAAAATAAACTTGTTTGTATCAAAGATCACACCATCAGATCACTGCCCACTGCTCCGGGTGTGTGTGTGTGTGTGTGTGTGTGTGTGTGTGTGTGTGTGTGTGTGTGTGTGTGTGTGTGTGTGTGCACTTATTTCTGAATTGTGTGGGCAAGCGTGTGTTCACTGCTTCAGAGATACTTTCACTGCTTGAGTGCACATGTGACAAATTAAGGCTTCTTCTTCTTCAATCACTGATCACAATTATTCCCATCAACCAATCACCGCGTTCCCTCCAGCCAATCACCAATCACCCCTGTTCCCTCCAACTAATCACTGATCACCCCGTTCCCTCCAACTAATCACTGATCACCCCTGTTCCCTCCAACCGATCACTGATCACCCCTGTTCACTCCAACCAATCACTGATCATCCCTGTTTGCTCCAACCAATCACTGATCACCCCTGTTCCCTCCAACCAATCACTGATTACCCCTGTTCTCTCCAACCAATCACTGATAACCCCTGTTCCCTCCAACCAATCACTGATCACCCCTGTTAGCTCCAACCAATCATTGATCACCCCTGTTCCCTCCAACCAATCACTGATCACCCCTGTTACCTCTAACCAATCATTGATCACCCCTGTTCCCTCCAACCAATCACTGATTACCCCTGTTCCCTCCAACCAATCACTGATCACCCCTGTTCCCTCCAACCAATCACTGATCACCCTTGTTCCCATCAAACAATTACTGAGCAACATTGTTCCCTCCAACCAATCACTAATCACCCCTGTTCCCTCCAACCAATCATTGATCACCCCTGTTCCCTCCAACCAATCACTGATTACCCCTGTTCCCACCAACCAATCATTGATCAGCCCTGGTCGCTCCAACCAATCACTGTTCACCCCTGTTCCCTCCAACCATTTGCTGATCACCAGTGTTCCCTCCAACCAATCACTGATCACCCCTGTTCTCACCAACCAAAGACTGATCACCCCTGTTCGTTCCAACCAATCACTGATCAGCCCTGTTCCCTCCAACCAATCACTAATTACCTCTGTTCCCTCCAACCAATCACTGATTACCGCTGTTCCCTCCAATCAATCACTGATCACCCCTGTTCCCTCTAATCAATCACTGATCAACATTGTTCCCACCATCCAATTACTGAGCAACATTGTTCCCTCCAACCAATCACTGATCACACTTGTTCCCACGAACCAATCACTGATCACACCATTCCCACCAACCAATCACTGATCACAATTGTTTTCTCACCAACAAATCACTAATCAACACTGTTCCCTCCAACCAATCAGTGATCACCCATTCCCTCCAACCAATCACTGATCAAAATTGTTCCCTCTGACCAATTACTTATCAGTGATAAGTAATTGGTCAGAGGGAACAATTACTGAGCAACATTGTTCCCTCCAACCAACGACTGATCACCCTTTTTCCCTTCAACCAATCACTGATCACCATTGATTGTTCCACACTTTTCTTTGGATTAAAGCCTATTCATGGTAATATTTACAGACATAACTTTGAGATTTTCATCTGTAACTGTCTCCTTCATGTCTATTTTCTGAATCCTTACTACAACTACATGTTGTTAGCTGTGTTCTTGAGAGAAATTATCTCATCTCATCTCATTATCTCTAGCCGCTTTATCCTTCTACAGGGTCGCAGGCAAGCTGGAGCCTATCCCAGTTGACTACGGGCGAAAGGCGGGGTACACCCTGGACAAGTCGCCAGGTCATCACAGGGCTGACACATAGACACCGACAACCATTCACACTCACACCTACGGTCAATTTAGAGTCACCAGTTAACCTAACCTGCATGTCTTTGGACTGTGGGGGAAACCGGAGCACCCGGAGGAAACCCACGCGGACACGGGGAGAACATGCAAACTCTGCACAGAAAGGCCCTCGCTGGCCACGGGGCTTGAACCCGGACCTTCTTGCTGTGAGGTGACAGCGTTAACCACTACACCACCGTGCCGCCCCAAGAGAAATTATCATATTTTGTAAATAGATTTTCATAGGAAAAGACCATGATCATCTCCTAAATACACAAATTATTCCATGGCATCGTCTGATGAATTCTAGTGAATTATCTCCTGTGATCTTTTGCTGACCACAAACAGCACTGAGGGTGCTATTTTTATTTAGCGCTGAGGGTGGTTTTGTTTCTCATCATGGCCTGCATTTTTTTTTCTCCCCAGATGTTCAGGTCTGTACTTTTCAGACTCTTTATAAATGCTGATTATTTGCTCTTTTCTCATTAGAATTACTTATTTTCTATTTATTAAGTGAAATTATTTTGTTTGCTTATTCTGATTTAATTATTTCACACACACACACACACACACACACACACACACACACACACACACACACACACACACATAAATATATCCATCCATCCATCCATTATCTGTACCTGTTTAGCCTGTCCTACAGGGTCGCAGGCAAGCTGGATCCTATCCCAGCTGACTATGGGCAAGAGGCAGGGTACACCCTGGACAAGTCACCAGGTCATCCCGATCCCCCCTTTTCCCTCCAACAAATCACTGATCACCTCTGTTCCCACCAGCCAATCACTGATCATCTTTGTTAACACCAACCAATTACTGAGCAACATTGTTCCCTCCAACCAATCACTGATCACCCCTGTTCCCACCAACAAGTCACTCATCACCCCTCTTTCCTCCAGCCACTCACTGATCACCCCTGTTCCCTCCAACCAATCACTGATCACCTTTGTTCTCACCAACCAATCACTGATCACAATTGTTACCTCCAATCAATCACTGATCACCCTGTTCCCTTCAACCAGTCACAGATCACCCCTGTTCCCTTCAATCACTGATCACTCCTGTTCCCTTCAACCAATCACTGATCACTCCTGTTCCCACCAACCAATCACTGACCAGAATTGTTCTCACCAACAAATCACTGATCACCCCTGTTCCCTCCAACAAATCACTGATCACCCCTGGTCCCACCAACCAATCACTGATTACCCCTGGTCTGTCCAACCAATCACTGATCACCACAGTTCCCTCCAACCAATCACTGATCACCCCGTTCCCTCCAACCAATCACTGACCAGAATTGTTCTCACCAACCAATTACTGATTACCCCTGTTCCCTCCAAACAATCACAGATTACAATTGTTACCTCCAATCAATCACTGATCACTCCTGTTCCCACCAACCAATCACTGATCGGAATTGGTCCCTCCAACCAATCACTGATCACCCCTGTTCCCTCCAACCAATCACTGATCACCCATGTTCCCACCAACCAATCACTGATTACCCCTGTTCCCTCCAAACAATCACAGATTACAATTGTTACCTCCAATCAATCATTGATTACTCCTGTTCCCACCAACCAATCACTGATCACTCCTGTTCCCACCAACCAATCACTGATCAGTGATTGGTTGAAGGGACCAATTCTGATCAGTGATTGGTTGGTGGGAACAGGAGTGATCAGTGATTGGTTGGTGGGAACAGGAGTGATCAGTGATTGATTGGAGGTAACAATTGTAATCTGTGATTGTTTGGAGGGAACGGGGTAATCAGTGATTACTTACTTACTTACTGCTGCTGTCGTGGGTAGACCCACATAGCGCCAACACAAACGACCGCCAACTTTTCCTGTCCTGTGACGCCACCATAGCCTCCTCATATGTTAGGGATTGTTGAAGGTCTCTAGTGACTGCGTCGCGCCAATGCATACGCTGTCTGCCTGGGCGCCGGCGTCCTTGAGGTGCCCGATAAAGAAGTCAGTGCGGCAGGCGTGTTGGAGGCATGCGCATAACGTGCCCAAACCATGATAGTCGTCTTTGTTGAAGGATGTTCGTTAGAGGAACCTGTCCAATTCTTTGGAAGATCTCCGCATTGGATTTACGCTCTCTCCAGGAAACACCAAGAGTTCTGCAAAGGCATCTAGTATGGAAGGCCGATAGTCGCTTCTCTTGCTGCACTGTTGTGTTCCAGGCTTTGGCTCCATACATTAGGATGGTAATTACTACGGCCTGACAGATTGCCATTTTTGTGCGAAGCTGGATGGAATTGTGGCACATGATGGGTAGAAGTTTATTAAAGGCGTTCGCTGCTTTCCCTATACGGTTGTTAATCTCTTGGGTTAAGTCACCATCGGATGTTATCGTACTTCCCAAATAAACAAACTTCTCCACCTTCTCCAATGCATCTTGGTTGTTTAGACTGATTGTAATGTCGCATTTATCCTTTGAGACAGTCATAACTTTGGTCTTCGTAGAGTTAATGGTTAGTCCTATTTTACTCCCTCCCTCTTTCACTTGAGTGGTTGCATACTGTAACCTTTCTTCCGACTCGTCAATAAGCGCGATGTCGTCTGCAAAGTCAAGATCAGATAATCTTTGCTGCTGGTAACGTGGGCTCCTTCGTTATTCGAGTACAATTCCACAGTCATTCCTGTCCAGGGCTTGTTTCAGCACCCAATCGATCAATATGGCAAACAACATTGGAGACCATACACAGCCTTGTCTAACGCCCGCCGATACTGGGAACCATTCAGTTGTTTCTCCATCGACCTTGACACAGCATTCCGATCCATCATAGGTGTTCTTCTTGGGAAACCCATATGCTTCAAGAATTTTCCAGAGGGATTCTCTGTCTACGCTGTCGAAAGCAGCTTTAAAGTCGACGAAGTTGATGTTGGCCGAGAGTTGAAATTCAAGGCACTTTTCTACTAGTTGGTGTAGGGCGAAGCACTGATCGATGCATGACCTCCCCTTTCTAAATCCAGCCTGGTTTTCTCTGAGTTGCTCATCCACGGCATCTCTAGTACGCAGGAGAACCAAGATGCAGAGTACTTTCCCGGCTATGCTTAGAAGGGTAATACCGCGGTTATTACTACAGATGGTGAGATCTCCTTTCTTCGGGAGTTTGATGATGACTCCTCTTTTCCAATCTTTTGGCACTCTTTCTGTCTTCCACACTACAATGCAGATTCGCAACAACCAGTCTACTAACTTCTCTCCTCCAGCTTTTAACATCTCTGCAGTAATTTCATCATATCCAGGTACTTTGTTATTTTTCAGACGCTTAATGGCTTCAATAACTTCCTCCCTAGTAGGGTCATTCAGGTCAATATCAAGCTGGTCCCACTCAACGGGGATGTCCTCCATCGCATTTGCAGGTGGTTCAGCGTTGAGGAGTTCACTGAAATGTTCAGCCCATCTCTCCAACTTCTTTTCCTCGTCACCTATTATATTTCCATCTTTATCTTTGACTAAGGGTGTACTGCTTGTCTTTTTGCCTGTAAGCGTCTTCACTTTTTGGTATACGACTCTCTGGTTGTTTTTAGTTGATGCTTCTTCAAGCTCCTTCGCTTGCTCATCTATCCAGGATTTCCAATCTTTCTCAGCACTGTTCTTAACGCTCTTGTCTAACTCTCTGTACTTCCTCTTGTTATCCTCCATATTGTCATGATCTCTGACCCTCTTTGCGATTCTGCGTTGCTCAATCAATTCATATGTCTCCTTACTTATCCAGCTCTTATGCTCTCTTGTCTGGGGTCTTACCATCTCCTCAGCTGCTTTGTAGACCGTTTCTTTAAATCTACTCCATTCGTAATCTATATCCGACTCAGATGCTATGTCAGATAATGCTTTGAATTTTTCAGCTATCTTTGACTGGTAGTCTCTAGAGAAGAGTGGAAGCTGTAGATCTGTGCATTTCACTGATTACCCCGTTCCCTCCAACCAATCACTGATCACCCCTGTTCCCTCCAACCAATCACTGATCACTCCTGTTCCCTCCAAACAATCACAGATTACAATTGTTACCTCCAATCAATCACTGATCACTCCTGTTCCCACCAACCAATCACTGATCAGAATTGGTCCCTCCAACCAATCACTGATCACTCATGTTCCCTCCAACCAATCACTGATCACCCCTGTTCCCTCCAACCAATCACTGATCACTCCTGTTCCCACCAACCAATCACTGACCAGAATTGGTCCCTCCAACCAAATTACTGATCACCCCTGTTCCCTTCAACCAATCACTGATCACCCCTATTCCCACCAACATTCACTGATCACACCATTCCCACCAACCAATCACTGATCAGAATTGTTCTCACAAACCAATCACTCTTACCCCTGTTCCCTCCAACCAATCACTGATCACCATTGATTTTTCCACATTTTTCTCTGTTAATGCCTATTCCTTGTAAAATTTACAGAAATAATTTTGAGTTATTCCATCTGTAACTGTCTCCTTTATGTCTCTGTCCTGAATCCTCACAACAACTACATGTTGTTAGTTGTGTTCTTGAGAGAAATTATCATATTTCTGAATTTGCAGATTTTATCTCAGATCTGGTTATTTCCTTAGACAAAGCTTTAGTTGTCGGAGATTTTAATATTCACTTCAATAACCCAGAAGACCCTTTAAAAACAGCGTTTGTGTCCATCTTAGATTCAGTCGGGATTAAGCAGAATGTCATAGGACCGACCCATAATGGTGGTCACACCCTTGATCTAATACTAACATTCAGATTAAACGTAGATAATATAGTCATACTTCCACAGTCTGAAGTTATCTCAGATCATTATCTCATCTCATTCAAACTATGTCTGAGTAATAATATATGCACCTCACCACGCTACTGTATTAAACATACTTTCACGTCAACTACTGCACAGAGCTTTATAAATGATCTCCCAGAGTTGTCAACTTTGATTTGGTCACTGTCAGCCCCTGCAGAACTTGATCAGGCAACTGAATGCTTAGAGTCAACATTCCGCCATACTTTAGATAATGTAGCTCTTCTAAAAAGGAAAATGGTCAGAGACAAAAAATTAGCTCCCTGGTATAATGATGACACTCGCACATTAAAACAGACCACTCGAAAACTGGAACGTAAATGGCGTCAAACAAAATTGGTAGTGTTCAAATTAGCATGGAAGGAGAGCTTCCTGAAGTATAGAAAAGCTCTTAGTGCTGCGAGATCAACATATCTCTCCTCCCTAATAGAAGATAACAAAAATAATCCTAGATTCCTATATAATACTGTAGCAAAATTAACCAGGAATAAGTCCACTATCAACACATGCACACCTGCAGTATGTAGTAGCAATGATTTCATGAATTTTTTTAATGACAAAATTGAGAATATCCGACAAAAAATTCAAACTACTAATTTAAGGTCAGACAATGTAAGTGACCCTGTAGTTAACTATATAACTGTATCAGATCATCAGTTAGAATGTTTTACTCCCTTAAAGAAACTGAATTACTTTCATTAATCGCTACATCAAAAGCCTCAACTTGCGTACTAGATCCCTTACCTACACGTCTATTCAAACAGATAATACCTGGAATAATTGAACCGCTTCTAAAAATAATAAATTCTTCTCTTACGATTGGCTATGTACCCAAATCCTTTAAACTAGCAGTTATCAAACCCCTGATTAAAAAACCTGACCTTGATCCCTGTCAGCTGTCCAATTATCGGCCAATATCAAACCTCCCCTTTATCTCCAAGATCCTTGAAAAAGCTGTGGCACAGCAGTTATGCTCATATTTACATAGGAATAACATCCATGAAATGTGTCAGTCAGGATTTAGACCTCATCATAGCACAGAGACAGCTCTGGTTAAAGTAGTAAATGACCTACTGTTGGCGTCTGATCAGGGCTGTGTCTCGCTATTTGTGTTGCTTGACCTTAGTGCAGCATTTGATACCATTGATCATTCCATTCTTCTGGATAGACTAGAAAATGTTGTGGGAGTTAAGGGAATGGCCCTCTCCTGGCTCAGGTCTTATCTAACTGATCATTATCAGTATGTTGATATAAATGGTGATATTTCTAGACATACCGAGGTAAAGTTTGGTGTTCCACAAGGTTCTGTCTTGGGTCCAGTGCTTTTTTTCTCTATATATGTTACCTCTGGGTGACATTATTCGTAAACATTGTATTAGTTTCCACTGTTATGCTGATGACACACAGTTGTATGTCTCTGCAAAACCTGATGAGAGACACCAGCTTAATAGAATTGAGGAATGTGTTAAGGACATTAGACACTGGATGCTTATTAATTTCCTTCTGCTTAACTCTGACAAGACTGAAGTACTTGTGCTAAGACCACATACAGCTAGAAGGAAGTTTTCTGATTACACAGTGACTCTGGATGGCCTTTCTGTTTCTTCACGTGCAGCAGTAAAAGACCTCGGAGTGATTATTGACCCCAGTCTTTCATTCAAAACTCACATTGATAACATTACCCGGATAGCTTTCTTTCATCTCAGAAATATTGCAAATATAAGAAATTTAATGTCATTGCGTGACGCAGAAAAACTAGTCCATGCTTTCATTACCTCCAGGTTGGATTATTGTAATGCCTTACTGTCTGGATGTTCCAATAAGTGCATAAATAAGCTTCAGTTAGTTCAAAATGCAGCAGCAAGAGTCCTTACTAGAACTAGAAAATATGACCACATCATGCCTGTCTTATCCACACTGCATTGGCTCCCAATCAAATTTCGTATTGTCTATAAAATACTACTATTGACCTTTAAAGCACTAAATGGTCTCGCACTACAGTACCTGAGTGAACTTCTGCTCCTCTATGACCCGCCACGCCTACTTAGATCAAAAGGTGCAGGCTATCTGCTGGTACCTCGTATAGTGAAGGCTATATCAGGGGGCAGAGCCTTTTCTTACAAAGCCCCACAGTTATGGAACAGCCTTCCAAGTAATGTTCGGGAATCAGACACAGTCTCAGCATTTAAGTCTAGGCTGAAAACATATCTGTTTAGTCAAGCCTTTTGTTAATGGTGTTTATGAGGTAAAGGTGTAGATCTGGAGGGTCCTCAGACATAGAGTGTTTTGGTAAACTGGGATGTATGGATGCTGTCAGTCCCCACTAACTTGCTCACTCGAGTTTGTTGACGGTGTAGTGGCTGGCTGCTTTATGTCCCGGGGCTCCCTCATGCCTGTGTTACCTTCTGGCTCTCTCCTTTTAGTTATGCTGTCATAGTTAGTTGCCGGAGTCCCTGCTTGTACTCGGTGCAATATGTATACTGTTCCTACTTATTCAGGTGACATTGGGCATACCTAACAACCTGTGTTTTCTTTCCCTCCCCCCCACCCCAAATCTGTCCCTCTGAGTTACATGGAGTCAACAGGAAATCTTTTGGTGGAGAGGGTGGAGACCTCGACTGGCTATCGTAGCCTGCGGGGAATCGGCCGTCAGACATTCTGTCGCATGTCCCAGACCCGGTGAAATGTAACTGAATTGTCTTGGCCTGCCCTAAGGGTCCCATCTGCATCTCATCATTGCTGAGGAGTGTGCTCCCATCACCCAATCAAGCATCCAGCCAGAGCAGGTCATGATATATTTTTTACCATATTAACATGCCATTGTTGTGTGTTATGCCTGATGTAAAGACTCTCGTCTCTGCGAGCCTACCACACAGATTTAATACTTGTCATTTTTTAGGGCATACCTAACAACATGTGTTTTCTTTCTCTCTCTCTTCCCCCCCCCCCCAATCTGTCCCTCTGAGTTACATGTTGGTCCTGGGATTGAGGTGCTGGCCTCTTCTGCCCCTCGGACCTGCTTGGTCCATCCTGGTGCCCTGTGTCTGGTCGGGGTTTTATTGCACCGCTCCTGTGAAGGACGGCCCCATGAGGACAGTTGAGGTTTATACCTGGAGGATGCTCTGGACTCGTACAATAATGCTTTCATGGCTGAGGACTACAGTTGTCTTGCTAACTTTAGGACTGCAGTTATCATGAACAGTTTTGCACTCAAGTTTCCATCAATGAAGAGTTATAACATAAACGAAACTGTCCTCATGTTAAAACTGTTAATATTATAGTCAGGCTGTCTGTTGTTGCCCAAATGAGGATGGGTTCCCTTTTGAGTCTGGTTCCTCTCAAGGTTTCTTCCTCATGTTGTCTGAGGGAGTTTTTCCTTGCCACCGTCGCCACAGGCTTGCTCAGTGGGGATAGATTAGGGATAAAATTAGCTCATGTTTAAAGTCGTTCAAATTCTGTAAAGCTGCTTTGCGACAATGTTTATTGTTAAAAGTGCTATAGAAATAAACTTGACTTGACTTGACTTGATATTCTGTAAATAGATTTTTATAGGAAAAGACCATGATGATCTCCTAAATACACAAATTATTCCATGGCATCGTCTGCTGAATTCTAGTGAATTATCGACTGTGCTCTATTGCTGACCACAAACAGCACTGAGGGTGCTATTTTTATTTAACACTGATGGTGGTTTTGTTTCTCATCATAGCCTGCATTTTTTTCTCCCCGGATGTTCAGGCCTTTTTTTTCAGACTCTTTTTAAATGCTGATTATTTGCTCTCTTTTCTCATTAGAATTGCTTATTTTCAATTTATTAAGTGAAATTATTTTATTTGTTTATTCTGATTTAATTCTTTCACACCCACTATATATATATATATATATATATATATAAAAGCTGGATAGTACAGTGGTAATGCTCACTGACTATGATGCAGGAGATCGGGGTTCAAATCCCAGTCGGGGCAAAACATCATCCAGTAAGGGTCCTTAGGCAAGACCCCTCATGATATATCAGCCTACCTCAGGAATGAGTGAAGACATAACTGATAGAGTCATACCGGCTCAGACATTGCCCGGGTCAACAAGGGCATCAGTTGCTAGGGAACCAGGGCAAACTGATGAGAAATGGGCTACTGGAACAAGACGAGGTGGACGAGGACAGAAAATACGGATTTGCTGGAATGCTACTATACAAGCAATCCCAGAGAGAGGATACATGCAGCGAATGTGTGACCATTGGATACTTCGAAACCCACAATCAAGGCTAACAAAGAAACAGCTATTAGCCCAGTGTTCCAACATCTGTAATCGAAATCTACTATCACAACTAGACACAACGATGCTATGGCAAGGGGGAGCCAGGAAGACAGGTCAGGGAGATGTCATCATCATCACCAAGCCCCAACAGCTCAACACAAGAGCTGCTGACCTGAGAAGGAAGATCGTGACCCAACTGGAAACCTGGAGCCCCCGACGAATACCGAAGCTGAGTTGCCAAGCACCTTCAGAAGATCTACTAGTAGATGTGAATGCTGCTCTGAAGACAGTCTCCACAAGAACCATCACTGAGACCAACAAGCTGATACACAGTACAGCAACAGTAATCATGGAGATGCTTGGACACAAGGTGGGCTCGGGGCATAACAAACAGTATCCACCATGGAAGAGACGATTAGAGGATGGAAGAGACGATTAGAGGCAGCACGGAGAGAAGTTAGCCAGCTAGCTGAACTACAGAAAGCGAACATGGTGAATAAAGGGGCACCTAGGAAGTACAACTCACTCTCCATACCAGAGGCACTCGAAACTGCCAAACAGCGACTAACAGCTCTGGCCACCCGGTTGAAGAGATACACCAAGGAGGGAGAGGCCAGGAGAATAAACAAGCTGTTCTCCACTGAACCAGCCAAGGTGGCAGGGGAACAACAACCGGTCAGACCCACCAAGAGCTGAGGTGGAAAAATACTGGAAAGACATATGGGAAAGAAAGGCATCACACAACACCGATGTCCAATGGTTAGTGGACCTAAGAGCTGACCACAGCAACCTCCCAGAACAAGAACCAGACGTCCAAGAAAGAGTGTCAAAGATGAAGAGCTGGACAGCACCAGGCCCCGATATGATCCATACGTACTGGCTGAAGAAGCTAACTGCACTCCATGAACGCCTAGCAGCACAGATGAACCAGCTGCTGAGGGATGAGACCCACCCAGAATGCCTAACCCAAGGCAGGACAGTCCTAATCATGAAGGACCCCCAGAAGGGACCCATTCCATCCAACTGCCGGCCAATTACCTGTCTCTGCACAACATGGAAGGCCCTGTCAGGCATCATTGTGGCAAAAATGAGTAAGCATGTGGCTCAATACATGAGCAAGGCACAGAAAGGAATTGGCAGTAACACCAGAGGAGCCAAGCACCAGCTACTGGTTGATAGAACAGTCGCCCGAGACTGTAAGAAGAGACAGACCAACCTGTGCACTGCCTGGATTGACTACAAGAAAGCCTACAACTCAATGCTACACACATGGATACTGGAATGTCTGGAACTGTATAAGATCAACAGGAACCTAAGGACCTTCATCCAGAACTCAATGGAAATGTGGAAGACAACCCTAGAGGCCAACTCAAAAAAACCCATTGCCCAAGTCAACATCAAGTGTGTCATATACCAAGGAGATGCGCTATCACCACTGCTGTTCTGCATAGGCCTGAACCCCCTCAGTCAGATCATCACGAAGAGCGGCTACGGGTACCGATTCCGTAGTGGGGCAACAATCAGCCACCTGCTCTACATGGATGACATCAAGCTGTATGCCAGGAACGAGCGAGAAATAGACTCGCTGATCCACACCACCCGGATCTACAGCGATGACATAGGGATGTCATTCGGATTGGACAAGTGTGGCCGGATGGTCTCAAAGAGAGGCAAGATGATCCAGACTGAGGGGATTGACCTACCAGAGGGCAACATAGGTGATATCCAAGACAGCTACAAGTACCTTGGCATCCCACAGGCTAATGGAAACCATGAAGAGGTCACAAGGAAGTCAACCACAGCCAAATACCTCCAGAGAGTAAGGCAGGTCCTGAAAAGTCAGCTGAATGGTAAGAACAAGGTCCGAGCCATCAACATGTATGCACTACCAGTCATCAGATACCCCGCTGGTATCATAAACTGGCCAAAGGAGGCGATAGAAGCCACAGATATCAAGACTAGAAAGCTCCTCACCATGCATGGAGGGTTCCACCCCAAGTCCAGCACCCTGAGACTATACACTAAGCGGAAAGAGGGAGGCCGAGGGCTAGTGAGCATCAAGACCACGGTCCAGGATGAAACATCGAAAATCCGAGAATACATCAGAAAGATGGCCCCAAAGGATGAACTGCTAAGTGAATGTCTCAGGCAGCAGAACCCTGATGAGAGTGCAGAGGAGGAGGAGGAACAGACAACCTAGAGGGACAAACCCCTACATGGCATGTACCACCGTCAGATAGAGGAAGTGGCTGATATCAAGAAATCCTACCAGTGGCTGGATAATGCAGGACTGACAGACAGCACAGAGGAACTAATCATGGCAGCGCAAGAACAGGCCATAAGCACAAGAGCCATAGAGGCCAGGATCTACCAGAGTAGATCAGACCCAAGATGCAGACTGTGCAAAGAAGCCCCTGAAACAGTCCAGCACATAGTAGCAGGGTGTAAGATGCTAGCTGGATCAGCGTACATGGAGAGGCACAACCAAGTGGCTGGGATAGTATACAGGAACATCTGCAACCAGTATGGAATAGAAGTACCCAAGTCCCAATGGGCTATACCACAGAAGGTGGCTGAGAACAACAGGGCCAAGGTTCTGTGGGACTTCAGCTTCCAGACTGACAAACAGATCCTGGCTAACCAACCGGACATAGTGGTGGTGGACAAAGAGCAGAAGAGGGTGGTGGTGATAGATGTGCCAATCCCAGCTGATGCCAACATCAGGAAGAAGGAACATGAGAAACTTGAGAAGTATCAAGGGTTGAAAGAGCAGCTGGAATGGATGTGGAAGGTCAAGGGTTGCATGGTCCCTGTGGTAGTGGGGGCACTTGGGGCAGTAACCCCCAAACTGGGAGAGTGGCTCCAGCAAATCCCAGGAACAACATCTGAAGCCTCAGTCCAGAAGAGCACAGTCCTAGGAACATCGAAGATACTGCGCAGAACCCTCAAACTCCCAGGCCTCTGGTAGAGGACCCGAGCTTGAGGATGACATGGATACCACCCCCCCCCCCACCGGGGGTGAGAAGGAGATTTTTAGATTTTATATATATATATATATATATATATATATATGGGGTGTTTCAATGGGGGTAGCACCTTTGTGGAACGGCGACCGAGTTTCCTTCGGGGGACTGCCGGAAAGCTTTGGTCCTCACACTGGCACCCAGCTCTCACCTGTGGCTCCAAGTAGCTGGGATGGGCTC
Organism: Neoarius graeffei; assembly: GCF_027579695.1. Lineage (NCBI taxonomy): Eukaryota > Metazoa > Chordata > Actinopteri > Siluriformes > Ariidae > Neoarius > Neoarius graeffei. Next base: position 121,192,298 of record NC_083569.1, on the reverse strand, counting down.
CAGCAGCCAAACCCCGGTAAACCCTCTCAGTTGGGGGGCCAAACCAGGTGAGGGTAGCCGGTCAGATTTCCTAGCTAGTGAAGGGACAGGTCCTGTCCCAACAAACTGCCCTTGGTCGGTAGAGGATTCGGGACCCACCGACGACATCAACCCGAAGAGTACTATGGATTCACGGCACCAATTAGAAGAAGATGGGGCGGCGGCCTTGTACCCTCCAGGGGGCTTGCCCCTCTACAGGCTACTGGAGGAGAGGATGGAACAGCCATGGTCAACTCTGTGACTGCTGATGACGCGACAAGCCCAAACACGATAGGGAGGCCCACTGCCGATGACCACAGAGGAGTCCAAGGCAGATTCAACCTACGCAACTAACTCACGAGTGTATCCAGGGGTTGACTGTGGCTCAGAACACAACCTGGTGGGTGCCACGGTCAAGCTCAGGATCAGGAGGGAGAGGCCTCAGACCACCAGGGTCCACCTCAACCTTGGTGCTCTCGAGGAGCCAACCACGAGGGTGGCTTACAATGTAGAGGTTAATAACAGGTTCAAGGCACTGCGGGTGCTAGAAGAGGAGCAACCCCCAGAGGAGATGTTTGTGGCTCTGAAGGAGGCAATCAATACCACGGCAAAGGAGCTTCTCGGTAGAAAACCAAGAAAGGCCAACCAGCAGTGGATCTCTGAGGAGACTTTGCAACTGATAGAGAGGAGGAAGAAGCTCAAGGATGGGTGGGCTACCGAAGACAGGGAGGAGAGGTACAGAGAGGCAGACAGAGCAGTCCAGAGAAAGGTCAGAAGGGACAAGGAGAGGTGGCTGGAAGAGCAGTGTGCTGCAGTGGAGGTAGGGCTTAAGCACCACAACATCAGGAAGGCCTATGACCTCATCAAGACCTTGAGGAAGGGCTTCCAGCCACGAAAGAGGAACATCAAAGACCCGGAGGGCCATGTCCTGACAGATCTCCAGAACATCCTGAGGAGATGGAATGACTATGGCAAGAGTCTCTATCACAACAATGGTAACCTCGACATGGACGACATACAAGAACAAGAACAAGGTCCTGTCATTTTGGAATCAGAAGTACAGGAGGCCATCAGGAAACTACCCAATAACAAAGCCAGGGGTATCAACAACTTTACAGCAGATCTACTCAAGACCGATAACCCAGAGATGACTAAGGTGCTCTGCAAGCTGTGCAACAAGATTATGGAGACGGGTGAGTGGCCGACAGACTGGCTTAGATCAGTGTTCATCCCAATTCCGAAGAACACAGGGGCCACGGAGTGTGCAGACCACCGCACCATTGCCCTGATCAGTCACGCCAGCAAGATCCTCCTGCAAGTCCTGCTCCAGAGGACCCAGAAGACCGCCAAGGAGCAGTTTGCGGAGGTGCAAATGGCCTTTCGGAAGAAGGTCAACACAAGGGACCAGATCTTCAATATCAGGATCATTATGGAGAAGGCAAGGGAATTCAACACCCAGCTGTACATGGCCTTCATAGATTACAAAAAGGCGTTTGACTCAGTGCGTCACTCCAAACTGTGGGACATGCTGAGGAAGATGGGAGTCAGCGGCACAGTAATTAAACTACTGAGGAACCTGTACAGTGGGCAGCAGGGGGCGGTCAGAGTGGAAGACAACTTCATGGAGTGGTTCACCATCGGGAAGGGAGCACGACAGGGCTGCCTTTTGTCACCCATATGCTTCAACTTCTACTCCGAGGAGGTGATGCAGCAGTCGGCAGATGAACTCAACTGGGTTGGAATCACCGTCAGCGGCCAGGAACTGAACAACCTACGCTTCACCGAGGACATCATGTTGATAGCGACATCACCAGCATGATTACAGGCTCTGCTAGATGAGGTCGACAGAGTCTCCAGGGAGTACCAGCTGGAGATCAACACCAAGAAAACAAAGGTGATGGCAGCCACCAGGGAGCCAGAACAACTTAACATTCACTGCCAAGGTGTCACATTGGACCAGGTGGAGAAGTTCAAGTACCTGGGTTCCATCATTGAGCAGACAGCAGATTGCAGCCACGAGATCAGGGCTCAGCTTGGAGCAGCAAGATCCGCCATCCAGTCGCTCACCACTCTGTGGAGGGACCGCGCTATCCAGAAGAACACCAAGCTGAAATGCCTGAGGACGGTGGTATGGCTTATGGCATTGGACGGCTGTGAGATGTGGACCCTGAGAGCTGCGGACATCAAGAAACTGATGGCATTTGAGATGGACTGCTACGGACAGGCACTGAGGATCAGCTGGATCAACCACAGAACCAACAAGTCAGTCCTGGAAGAGATGGGCACGGAGCGGCAGTTCATGGCAACCATCCAAAGGCGGAAGCTACAGTACTTCAGCCACATCATCAGGGCACAGAACCTCTGTGCCCACATCCTCGAGGGCAGAATTGACAGGAAGAGGTTGAGGGGATGACAAAGATACCACTGGATGGATGACATCAGAGACTGGATGGGGAGACCAGTGGGGGAATGTACAACTGTTGCCAGAGAGAGGAGACAGTGGAGAGTGGTGGTGTATGCTGTATCCATGGTCCCCAACCTTCAACAGTGAGGATAGGACTAGATAGACAGGCATAGTGGTTAGCACTGTCGCCTCACAGCAAAAGGGTCCTGGGTTTGAGCCCAGGAGCTGACAAGGGCCTTTCTGTGTGGAGTTTGCATGCTCTGCGTGGGTTTCCTCCGGTTTCCCCCACAGTCCAAAGACATACAGGTTAAGCTAAAAGGTGGCTCTAAATTGACCGTAGGTGTGAATGGTTGTTTGTCTCTATGTGTCAGCCCTGCAATGACCTGGCGACTTGTCCAGGGTGTGCCCCGCCTCTCACCCATAGTCAGCTGGGATAGGCTCCAGCTTGCCTGCGACCCTGTAGAACAGGATAAAGCGGCTAGAGATAATGAGATGAGATTTTATATATATATATATATATATATATATATATATATATGTGTGTGTGTGTGTGTGTGTGTGTGTGTGTGTGTATATATATATATATATATATATATATATATATATATATATATATATATAATTGCACAAAAAAACCTAGATATATTTATTTATTTATTTATTTATTTATTCATTTATTAACTACAAAAGTATTTATTATGCTTCTTGTTTAAATAAAATAATGAACAGTGTCCTTGGATTTACTGTGTGATTGTGTTGAAATATTATTATTCGATATCATTATGCTATTTATTCAAATAAAACTGAAATTATTCTTCAACATTTTATGTGATTTTGGCTATGGAGTGTTGAACACTACTCAGGCCAAAGCAAATAGAAGAGGCAAAACAACACAGTATAAATAAATGCTGACGCTGTCTGATTCAGACTTTTTTCTGTTGTTCACATGTTTGCCAATGTTATTGTGTTCTTTTGCAATATCACAAGGGAAATGTGTGGTAAAGAGGCTGTATCACATCAAACCATGACCTAATTTACTTCCTGTCCACCCTCCCCCCACTCTTCTCTTACTCTGTATTTTGGAAATGGAAGAGAAAATTTGACCTGATGCACAAATACAAATATTTGCACAAACAATAAATTTGATAGCTTTTTTTCTGAGACTGATAAATCTGCTGGATGATCCTAGCAAAAAACAAACAAAAAATAAATTTATTAATTAAAAAAAACTTTTTTGAGCATACATTTGGAATTATCCTGTACCAGCCACTGCTCCAAACAGCTCCAAACAACCAATCACTTTTCACCATTGTTACCTATGATCACTTATTACTGTTGTTTTCACCAACCAATCACTGATCACCATTGTTTGTTTCACCATTTTTCTTTGTTTTAAACTCTTTTCATGTTGATAGTTATAGTAATATAACCAAATTATTCCATCTTTAACTGTCTCCTTCATGCCTATGTCCTGGATCATCATGACAACTATATGTTGTTATCGGTGTTCTTGAGAGAAATTATATCCATCCATCCATCCATTTTCTGCCACTTATCTGTGTCTGGGTCATGGGGCAGCAGTTCCACCAGAAATGTCCAGGCCTTCTCCCCCAGCAACCTCCTCCACCACTTCTGAGGGGACACCAAGGTGTTCCCAAGCCATCCGAGTGATATAATCTCTTCAGCATGCCCTGGATCTGCCATAGAATTTCTTCCCAGTTGGACATGCCTGGAACATCTCACCTCGTAGGCATCCTGGAGACATCCTTGATAGGTGCCCAAACTACCACAGCTGGATCTTTTTGATGCAGAGGAGCAGTGGCTTTACTCTGAGCCCCTTCCAAATATCCAATCTTCTCACCCTGTCTCTAAGAGTGGGTTTAGACACCTTTCAGAGAAATCTCATTTCTTGTATTTGCAATCTTTTGGCTTTCTTTTGCTCATGACCTAAATCTTGTGGCCATCAACAGATTCACCTTTTGGCTCAGCTTCACCATGACAGACTGGTACAAAATTTACATCACTGCAGGAGTTGCATTGATCTGCCTGTGGATCTACCACTCGAGTCTTCCCCCACTTGGGAACAAGATCCCAAGATACTTCAGCTTCTCCATTTGAGGCAATGACTTCCAACACCCACTGAGAACTAGTCTGATTTATTACTGGCAATGCAAACCAGGCTCTTATTCTGGATATACAGGGACCGGATAGCCTGCAGCAGCGGGCCCAGTAACCCATACTCCTGAAGCACTCCTGACAGGACACAATGAGGGACATGGTTGTATGCAATGTTGTGCTTTTCCAAGTCCACAAAGCACATGTAGACTGGTTAGGCAAACTCCCATGCAACCTACAGTACCCTTGGGAGGGTAAAATGCTGGTCCAGTGTTCCACAACCAGGACAAAAAAAAAACATTATTCCTCCTGAATCTGAGGTTTCATGAACAGATGGACTCTCTTCTCCATCACCATTGCATTGACCTTCCCAGACCCAGGGAGGCTGAAGAGTGTGATCCTCTAAAGTTGGAACACACCCTCCAATCCTCTTTCTTAAAAAGGTGGATCACCACCCTAGTCTGCCAATCCAGAGGCACTGGACCTGGCCACCGCACAATGTTGAAGAGGCATGTCAACCAAGATAACATCCAGAGCCTGAAGGAACTCAGTGCAAATCTGTCTCCAGGGTCAGGCCCCAGTACCTCTGTTGTAGCCACGGTATTGTGCTTCCTGTGAGCCGAGGAATCACATTTTGTCTGGCCCCTCACCTAGGACCAATCTGCCTTGGGCAAGTTGCCCCCAAAAGCATAGCTCTTGGGATCACTCAGGCACTTAAACCCCTCAAACTTGATAAAGAGGTGATTCATGGAGGTGATGGAAGTCAAGTTCATTTTTATAGTGCTTTTAACAATAGACATTGTTGCAAAACAGCTTTACAGAATTTTAATGACTTTAAACATGAGCTAATTTTATCCATATGAACCCCAATGAGCAAGTCTTTGGTGACAGTGGCAAGGAAAAACTCCCTCAGACGACATGACATCCTCATGTTGACCTCGAGAGGAACCAGACTCAAAAGAATAGAATAGAATGCCTTTATTGTCACTATACACATGTACAATGAGATTAAAGCATCTCCAATATCAGTGCAAACAGCATGTAGAGAGGGAGAGAGAGAGGAAGGGGGGAAGGGAAAAGAGAGAGAGAAAAAAAAAGTGGGGGTGTAAGGTGCACAGTCTGAGGTGTATGTGTTGTGTTACACATTATGGAGTGAGGTATTGCACATATAAAGTATTGCACAGTGACAGTCACATTGTAAATTATTGCACGAGAGAGTCACATTATAAGATAAAAATATTACACATTATGAATTATTGCAAGGTAAGGTAAGGTGCACAGACTTGAGGTATATGTGCTGTGTGTAAGGTGCACAGTCCTGAGGTGTATGTTAGAGGTCTGCGCGGGTCGGATTTTTCAGTCCCGCTCCCGCCCGCGCCCGCATTGTGCAGTCCCACTTCCGCCCGTGCCCGCAAAGAATTATGATTTTCAGTCCCGCTCCCGCCCGTGCCCACAAAAAAATCTGGCAATCTGACTCTCTCTGCAAATTTAGGCATCTTAAAATGTTTTTATTAATGCCAAATAAAATATCCCGCACAAATTATATATGATAGACATAAATTAATAATTTATAAATTTTATTTCAAACACGTTTTTAGTTAGCGGGACTTCAGCTTATCACCGCTCCCGCCCGCACCGCATATGTGCACTCCCGCTCCCGCCCGCACGCGCATATGTGCACTTCCGGTCCCGCTCGCGTCCGCAATGAGCTTTCAAAATTTGTCCCGCGCTGCACCGCTTTGCGGCGGGTCCCGCGAGTGCAGGGCTCTAGTGTATGTGCTGTGTGTAAGGTGCACAGTCCTGAGGTGTATGTGTTGTGTGTAAGGTGCACAGTCCTGAGATGTATGTGTTGTGTGTAAGGTGCACAGTCCTGATGTGCATGTGTTGCGTTTCACATTCTGGAGTGTGGTATTGCACATTATAAAAGTATTGCATAGAGAGTCACCTTATAAAGTACTGCACATTTATAAATTAGTAAAATAGTAAAATAAAATAGACTATAAAGTCAGAGTATATCCGAGTTCAGGGCGGTTATGGCTTTTGGAAAGAAGCTGTTTTTTAATCTACTTGTCCTTGCCCTGATGCACCTGTAGCACCTCCCTGAGGGCAACAGGTTGAACACATCAAAGCCAGGGTGGGAGCTATCCTTGATAATATTCTTAGCTCTGCTAAGGCAGCGGGAGGTGTAAATGTCCATCAGGGAGGGGAGAGGGCAGCCAATGATCCTCTGTGCTGCCTTTACTACCCTCTGGAGCCTCTCCCTGTCTACAGCAGTGCAGCTGCCGTACCATACTGTAATACAGTACGTCAGGATGCTCAAAAGAGAACCCTCATTTGGGTGATAACAGATATCCATCCATTCATCATCTGTAGCCGCTTATCCTGTTCTACAGGGTCGCAGGCAAGCTGGAGCCTATCCCAGCTGACTATAGGCGAGAGGCAGGGTACATCCTGGGCAAGTTGGCAGGTTATTGCAGGGCTAACACAGAGACAACAACCATTCATACTCACATTCACACCAACAGTCACTTTAGAGCCACCAATTAACCTAACCTGCATGTCTTTGTGGGAAACCGGAGCACCCAGAGGAAACCCATGCAGACACAGGGAGAACATGCAAACTCCACACAGAAAGACCCTCGCTGGCCACTGGGCTCGAACCCAGGACCTTCTTGCTGTGAGGCGACAGTGCTAACCACTACACCGCCTGATAACAGATAACATGATCATAATATTTTTAACAGTTTTAACATGAAGTGGATATAATTATAATATTTTGTAAATATGCTAATAGTTTGTCAACTCACTACCAAAGATTTCTTCTTTCTATAAGAAATAAATTATAATCTGTTGTATACTCAGATAAAACCATCATATTCCACTCTATTTGACTCCATTTTCACTGTCTTCAGAAAATCTTCCTACTTCATGACAATCCACTGAATATACAAACTAGTGAAATGAGATGACAATTTCTGATTGCTTCTTGTGACTTTTAGAGCATGCATTATCTATTTTCACCTGAAAATAGCTTGCAATAAAGAGGTCATCTCTGGCTTGCTCATAAAACATGTGACTCTACACCTGGATTCCTGTAAAGCTGTTTTGTGACCAGGGCCGTTGACAGCTTTGGCTGGGCCCGGGACAAAATAATCTGAGTGGGCCCCCCCCCAAATAATCTGAGTGCCCCCCCCCCCCCCACACACACACACACACATACGCACGCACGCACATCGCCACACAGCAACCACCCACACCCAACCCCTCTTTTCACAGTCTCCATTCACTCCAACCCTTAAATAACAGGTATTCCAAGCCCATTATAACAGTCAACCATTTTATTTCAACATTTCAACATATTTTACAGTTTGAACATTTCCTTAGTCTGCAACTATTCAGGTGCGAAATGCAATGCGCCGGACTTTTGCTGTGGCAAAGTCGTCAATAAGGTCATTGAAGTCCAGCTTCTTTGCAAGTTCGCGCTCTATAGAGAGCATAGCCGCCTCTCCTGTGACATGTTTGAGCGCAGGTAGTTGATAAACCAAAATGATTGTTTACGGGATGGAACTGGGCCTCAATGAGAACGGAGTTATGGCTTTCCCGAAATCTGAACATAGAAGCATCACCACTAGTCACACACGGACTGGCCATTGGGAGTAGCGGGAGTGGTGGGCCGGTGGTTCAGTGTGGGCCAGCGGAGAAAAAAAAAAAAAAACAGTTGCGCGCTGGCCTTTAATATGATAAGCAATGTTAACAGTTTCTTTAAGAAACTGTTAACATTGCTTATCATATTAAAGGCCAGCGCGCAACTGTAATAAGCAATGTTAACAGTTTCTTAAAGAAACTGTTAACATTGCTTATCATATTAAAGGCCAGCGCGCAACTGTTTTTTTTTTTTTCTCTCTGCCGGCCCACCGGGAAAACTCCCGCTACTCCCGATGGCCAGTCCGTGTGTGCCACTAGTGATGTGTACAGTGAGTTTTTCAGTGTATTTTTTTGTCTTGTTTTTCAGAAACGTCCTTTCTGTACTCGATTTAGAATGTTACAAAAAAAATTGACACCCTCCCAACCACGTAACATTAGCCTATCTGACCTGGGGGCTGACACGTTTATTACGGATAAACCAAAAGGATTACAACGTTCCCTGGATATAGAACTGGACCGAGAAGATTTCAAAATCTTAACGTGTAAGCAACAACAATAAAACAGAGGTTGTTTTATTCATTTAGGGCTTATTAGGCTACTTTCATTAATTGCGCTTTTTATACAGGCCTATCATTTTTCACTTGAGCAAGGGAATTGTTTGAAGAGTATCCAGTCTAAGCGAAAGTTTAATGTTTTGCAACAGACTAACCTCAAAACACCCCATTTATAGCCCATTCGTTACATTAAACTCTATCTAGCTGGCAATTTCACATGCCGTCGTATCTACACGGGATGATTTCCAACAAAATAAGGTTTAATTAACAAGAGGCAGCGTTCCACGGGCTTTCAGCTAACCGGAGTCCAGCTCAGCGCAGCTCAGCAAGCGTGCCTAAAACATTTGGATATGATTGCGGGCCAATGTGCTATTCTTTGCTTCATTGAGATATATGCAACACAGTGTTATTAAACCGATATGTTTATGAAATAATTCAATGCCCTGTGCATTTCAGTGTTCACTCAGTGTACCCTGCTATCCCCTACTTTATAATTATGAATGGCGCGTCGCGCGTGCTGGGGTTACATTACGGAGCTGGAAAAAAGTTATCTGTGTCTTACCTGGCTCAGCTGCCCCACTGCCTTCACCACCTGCTGCATCATCTGAATTTTTTCTAAAATATCTATGCAGTGAGCCCCTGAGGCTCTTGGCTTCATCTCTTTTTCTCTTTTCTTTTCTTTGCTCCTGACTTGTGCATGTTAGCAAACAGGCTCGCACGCTTATTGTCGAAGCGTTATGATGGAATAGTGCCGTGTTATTTGGCGCCTTAATCAAAGACCAAACCATTTCTGCATTAGGGGTGGTAGGTGGGTTCTTGAATCTATTTTCGAAGACGATAAAGGCAAAAGAACCAGAAATCATTCATTGAATGCAAATATAGCACATTTTTCTCCCCCAAATCAACGCATTTTGAAATGAAACAGAATGATTAATGGCATCTTCATGAGGGACCAGTTCTGGGCCCCCCCCTCATGCCTGGGCCCGGGACAAAATACCCGGTTGTCCCCCCCTGTCGACGGCCCTGTTTGTGACAATGTGTATCTTTTTAAAACTTCAATGCAAATAAAATTTAATTAAATTAAGAAGACCTCTCGATTTTTCATGATCAATGCAAAGCTAGTGGAATGAGATATTTTTTTAGTGTGCTTGACCTTCAGACTCAGTATGTTGACTCTGTGTGCAACTTGTGTGTGACAGCTAGCATGCTGATCGTTATCTCTTTCTCACCCAAACACCTTTTGCTCCTGTTGACCACAAACAACATATTTAGCACAGAGAGTAGTTTTGTTTTTCATCATGGCCTGCTATGTTTCCCCGGATGTTCAGGCATTTAGTTTTCATACTTTTTACAAAAGCTGATCACTTTTTTCTTGTTTTATTCAAGTTGCTGATTTCCAATCCATGAAGTTAAACTATCAGGTTATTCTGATTTACTACTTTCACCTACTGGGAGGGGAGAGGGCAGCCAATGATCCTCTGTGCTGCCTTTACTACCCTCTGGAGCCTCTCCCTGTCTACAGCAGTGCAGCTGCCGTACCATACTGTAATGCAGTACATCAGTATGCTCAAAAGAGAACCCATCCTCATTTGGGTGATAACAGATATCCATCCATTCATCATCTGTAGCTGCTTATCCTGTTCTACAGCGTCGCAGGCAAGCTGGAGCCTATCCCAGCTGACTATGGGCGAGAGGTAGGGTACATCCTGGGCAAGTTGCCAGGTTATTGCAGGGCTAACACAGAGACAACAACCATTCATACTCACATTCACACCAACAGTCACTTTAGGGCCACCAATTAACCTAACCTGCATGTCTTTGTGGGAAACTGGAGCACCCAGAGGAAACCCATGCAGACACAGGGAGAACATGCAAACTCCACACAGAAAGACCCTCGCTGGCCACTGGGCTCGAACCCAGGACCTTCTTGCTGTGAGGTGACAGTGCTAACCACTACACCGCCTGATAACAGATAACATGATCATAATATTTTTAACAGTTTTAACATGAAGTGGATATAATTATAATCTTTTGTAAATATGCTAATAGTTTGTCAACTCACTACCAAAGATTTCTTCTTTCTATAAGAAATAAATTATAATCTGTTGTATACTCAGATAAAACCATCATATTCCACTCTATTTGACTACATTTTCACTGTCTTCAGAAAATCTTCCTACTTCATGACAATCCACTGAATATACAAACTAGTGAAATGAGATGACAATTTCTGATTGCTTCTTGTGACTTTTAGAGCATGCATTATCTATTTTCACCCGAAAATAGTTTGCAATAAAGAGGTCATCTCTGGCTTGCTCATAAAACATGTGACTCTACACCTGGATTCCTGTAAAGCTGTTTTGTGACAATGTGTATCTTTTTAAAACTTCAATGCAAATAAAATTTAATTAAATTAAGAAGACCTCTCGATTTTTCATGATCAATGCAAAGCTAGTGGAATGAGATATTTTTTTAGTGTGTTTGGCCTTCAGACTCAGTATGTTGACTCTGTGTGCAACTTGTGTGTCACAGCTAGCATGCTGATCGTTATCTCTTTCTCACCCAAACACCTTTTGCTCCTGTTGACCACAAACAACATATTTAGCACAGAGAGTAGTTTTGTTTTTCATCATGGCCTGCTATGTTTCCCCGGATGTTCAGGCATTTAGTTTTCATACTTTTTACAAAAGCTGATCACTTTTTTCTTGTTTTATTCAAGTTGCTGATTTTCAATCCATGAAGTTAAACTATCAGGTTATTCTGATTTACTACTTTCACCTACTTTAATATAAAACAAGTCTAAGAGTACAATTATCACCAATTCAAAGAAGTATACATACTTACTTGCTTGTGTGATTAAAGTATTTATTGTGTGTGATTGTTTGCAGTGTTGATTATAAATTTAATGATGCTCTTTATTCAAAGAAAACTGAAACTATTCTGATACATAATATGTGAGTTTGGCTATGAGGTGTTAAATGCTGCTCAGTTCTGTGTTAGTTAAGGTGAAAACCACAGCTGGGTTTCCTGTGGAAGAGGTGCTTTTTCCCCCTCTTGGTCACATTTCATTACTTACAATCTGAGCCCCCCTACTCACCCACCCCCAAACCACATACTCCCACACCTCTAATCAGCTAATAAAACTACTGCCGAGGTGATGTTTGCATTCACACGATTCTGTAAACATCGTGATCATCATCCTTATCATCATCATCATCATCATCACCATCAGCAGTCATGATCTTCCCTTTTCTCCTGCTGGGTGTTGCCTGCCTGCAGTCATTCACAGTGGCCAACAGTAAGATAAAGTCCATCTTTTGAATTTCTTATCTATTTTTATTTGTATTATTGTCTGTATTTGCTGAATTCAACTTAAAGTGGTGCATAATTGCTTTGCACTTAATTGGGATTGTTGTGAATTCTGATTCATAAAACTGCCAGGTTTGTTCTTCTATGTCACAATATTGAGAGCAGAATTCTAAAACAAACAAAAAAAAATCACTAATCTTTCAGGCATGATGCTTTATTCTTGCTTAGTAATGAGTCTGTTGCGGCACGGTGGTGTAGTGGTTAGCACGGTCGCCTCACAGCAAGAAGGTTTCAGGTTTGAGCCCAGTGGCCAGCGAGGGCCTTTCTGTGTGGAGTTTGCATGTTCTCCCCATGTCTGCGTGGGTTTCCTCTGGGTGCTCCGGTTTCCCCCACAATCCAAAGACATGCAGTTAAGGTTGACATGGGGCGGCCTTGGGCTGAGGTGCCCTTGAGCAAGGTACCTGACCCCTGACTGCTCCCTGGGCACTCTGGTGTGGCTGCCCACTGCTCTGAGTGTATGTGTGGGTTAAATGCAGAGGATGAATTTCACTGTGCTTGAAGTGTGCATGTGACAAATAAAGGTTTCTTCTTCTCTGTTGTTGAATTTTGGTATGAAAACATACCAGGTTGCTTAAAAGGCATAATGTTCCCAATGAAAGTGTGTTGGACATACACCCAAAAATCTCTTGCAGGTTTTGATATATTCAATTTAACTTTTTTACTTTAAAAGCTTAGTATTCATTACTTCCAACTCATGTTATTGTACTTGAGATCAGTCTTGGTCTCGAGTCCTGTCTCAAGATTACTTTTTGAAGGTCTCGGTCATGTCTCAGAATCGACCTTATTTTTACTCGGTCTTGTCTCAGTCTAAGACTGAAAAGACTTGGGATTTTATTTCAAGACTGGTCAAGACCACATCTGGGAGGATTTCATTAAACTGCCTGTCATAATGTGGGATGTAAAAATTCCTGTTTCAAATGCACACAATAACATGACTCACTGCTAGTTTGAAATTTTTGTGATTGTTAATGGCTGTCACCCCTCCTTGATATCTGTTTGGCATGCTTGGAACTGTTTTTGGCCAGTTTCCTTGCTAATTGTTTGAGTCCAAAGACATGCAGTTAAGTTAACTGGCTAAAGTGTGAATGGTTGTTTGTCTGGAAAAGCAAGCTAACGGTGGATGAAGTGTGCTCAAGATAGATGTAGACAACTTCATAAGAGGTTGTTTGACAAGCCAATTGGCCTACAGGGTCTTGACAATAGATAGGTTTATATGTATGTTCCTGTACTTTACCTATCCATCCATCCATCCATCCATTATTTGTAGCCGCTTATCCTGTCCTACAGGGTCACAGGCAAGCTGGAGCCTATCCCAGCTGACTACGGGCGAAAGGCGGGGTTCACCCTGGACAAGTCGCCAGGTCATCACAGGGCTGACACATATGCCGCTTTTCCACTACAAACGCGGCTGAGTCGGGCTGAGCCGTGCCGTGCTGAGTCGAGCTGAGCGGGGCTGTTGGAGTTGCATTTCGACTACAACCGCGCTGAACCGTGCTGGCTGGAAGTGGGTGGACACATTGGGTGGAGTTAGCGAAAGTGGGTGGACGTCACGTGATGTCGTTAAGCAGCGCAAACAGTGACATCAGTGAGCTTTTAAGCGGTAGTCTCACGACCCGGATAGTAAACAATAAACATGGAGGACATGGAGTCGTTAGTGTTGCTGGTCTTGGTGCTGTGGCTTGTTGTCACCGACAACGCCAACAGATACTGGCAAGAGCGTATAGATGAGGCGAGGCGCATAAGGCTTCAGAAATTCTCATAATTCTCCTTCTTCCGGGTTTACGGTGTTTACAGATCCCAGCGCGCTCGCGGGGCGTGTGTGGGCATGTGAGGACACTCCTCCTCACCAATCAGTGCACAGGGGAGTGTCTGCTCACGCCCCTAGCCTCACTCAGCTCGGTTTGGCTCGCTTCAGCCCCACTCCAAAACGGTGCGAGTTTTAGGGGCTAAGCAGGGCTGAAGCGAGCTGAGTCATGCTGGTTTTTGGTAGTCGAAACGCGAGCCGTGTCAGGCTGAAGTGAGCTGAAGCGAGCTGAAGTGAGCTGAAAAAGGGTAGTGGAAAAGGGCCATTAGACACAGACAACCATTCACACCTATGGTCAATTTAGAGCCACCAATTATCCTAACCTGCATGCCTTTGGACTGTGGGGGAAACCAGAGCACCTGGAGGAAACCCACGCAGACACAGGGAGAGCATGCAAAATCCACGCAGAAGGCCCCTGTCGCCGCTGGGCTCAAACCCAGGACTTTCTTGCTGTGAGGCGACAGTGCTAACCACTACACCACTGTACCGCCCTGTACTTTACCTAACTGATCACATTTTTTTTCCGGAGGGTGGGGGGTAATGGGGAAGCATGAGCATACTCTCATACCACCATCAGTTATTTTTACCATCAATTATCACTAATAAAGTAAAGCTTAACTCTAAAAGGCAGATTAAAGGTATATCACATGCATCCTTTCCAGGTACGAGGTAAAATATACATACTGAAGGTACAAAATGTCGGGTATAAACAAAGACAAGTCCATACTTTCAATACATGAATCACTGTTTTCACACAGATGTAGATGGAGTAGAAGAATGCTGTTTCATATTTGCCAAGGTTGTAATCCCTGTGAGAGTCATTCAAGACTACAGGGAAACAAGGATTGACTGTACACATCGTGGAGTCATGTAAGCTTTCACCACATAATCTTTATTTTTATTCATTTCAGAATAACAGTTGTGTTAAATTGTAACTTAGCGTCCTGATCCTCAGAACTGCAGTTCTTCTGGATATTCTGAAAATGTATTTTGTGTTGTTGTTAACCCAGATTTTCTCATCTCCTACAGTTTTTCCTTATTTAATGGTCGCAGGGTGTGTGGCAACCCCAGTCTGGACTGGGTGCAACGAAGAATGAAGAAAATTGACCAACGGCAGTTTGAAAATTCAACTGCACCAGTGAATAAATCTTAATTATATTTTCTGCAATGCGCCTTTCATCCATCTATAGTTTGTTGCTTTGCACAGAGGTATAAATATCATCTTTGAACATAAACATTTGCTTTAATGATTTTGGCACTATATCACTGATTTGAAATGCAGGCTGTTGGCATGAATTCATTTTATTTGTTGCATTAATTCATTAAAGTACATTTGTATTCCTCATTATCATATTTTTTCTGTTAAATAAACTCACATTTGAAAAGGAAACATTGCTGTTTGTATATAATGAAACTCTAATAGCTACATTTGAATATTATAAAAGAAACAGATTTGCTTCTTGATAAAGAAAGTGTAAAAGAAGCACTGTTTTATGAGACCTGTTCAACATTTCAATGAGTTTATAAACATTCAGAAAGCAAAGTTGGATCACTATGTGCAATTCCATGTTACACATACAGCAGTATATAATCAGGATCAAGGTTCACTTTTGAAACATCCTGTCATTCATTCCATGGATATGTTTAAACAGTTAGTATATTAAATACTGTTACAAACACTGTGACAAAACTGATGTTACGTCAAAATCCCTGTACAGAATTTTCACCATATCAACAATTACACACATTTTTTTAATGCTTATGTGGAGCGTCCACTGTATAAGTCCCTGTGAATGAACTGTTACTATAGAAACAATAACGCTTTAGAGCGAGTGCATTAATTGCCTATAGATCTTAATTACTATTACTTCCTGATCAATCACAATCCAGAAATCAACAGCACTAGCTAACCCTCGATTGGAATATCAGCATGGCTGTGAATCATCTGTAAACATGATACTACAGGGGTACATACACATTCATGGACAAATTTGAGGAAAGATTGGATTTTTTGCCCAAAAATAGCGCCCCCAGTGGCGAAATATCACAGAAATTGGGTAACATGTCAGAAGCCCAATGAGTGATTTGCGTGTGAAGTATGAGCAGTTTTGAGCAATTAGAAGATTTGTTATGAATTTTTAAGCCTGTAAAATTTTGCATTGAAAATTGATTGATGTATAACTTCTGAACGGTTTATGCTACGCGAAACGTATTTAGTAACTTTTGTCAGCCATGTCTGTAGATGATGTGTATCAATTTTGGTGACATTCCTATGAACGGTATAGGAGGAGTTGCGCCGTCTTCGTGGCCATGCATTTCGCACAAAAGTGAAATTACCTCACTTCCTGTTGGGCGTGGCTAATGCATTGGCATTACATTTTTGTCCGGCTTAGTGAGATACATATGCCTACCAAATGGCATGCCACTACTACAAACTACATGGCAACCAGGCACCTTAATGCGGGAGGCCAAAATCACAACGAGTTAGGGGGCGCTATAGAGGCCCTGAGGCCCGCCTGGATCTGGGCTTCTGGTTCTCACTAGTGGTGGCAGTCTAAGAAAAAGGAGCCAAATTTCGTGCGTTGTCGACCATGGCAGGCGCCCCAATAAGGGTCTTGTAAAGAGTTTGCTTGCCAAGTTTGACAAATCAGAAGCTGCAATATCATTTCTGCCATAACCAGCACCCCCAGGGGCGAAAGTGCACAAAATTTGGCGTACATGTCAGGTGAGCTATGAAGAGTTTGCGTATGAAGTTTGATGACAATTGAGTAAATAGAAGATGAGATATAGATTTTTGAAGAATAAATTTTTTGGTTTTTCCCATGTCAGTAGGTGGCGCTATGCTGTACATGAGCGATTATGAGTTGGAAAAATAAGTGTCTCCAACAGCAACGCACTATCACAAGGTAGTGGTGTGAAGGAAAAGCATTATGGAATTATTTACCAAAAACCCGTTTTGGAGCAATTGCGTCGGCCAAAAACAGCGCCCCCCATGGACGAAAACTCCCAAAATGTGGTATACATGACATGGCAGGTAGTAAGAGGGTGGCCGTGAAGTTTGACCAAATTTGAGGAAAGATTGGATTTTTTGCCCAAAAATAGCGCCCCCAGTGGCGAAATATCACAGAAATTGGGTAACATGTCAGAAGCCCAATGAGTGATTTGCGTGTGAAGTATGAGCAGTTTTGAGCAATTAGAAGATTTGTTATGAATTTTTAAGCATGTAAAACTTTGCATTGAAAATTGATTGACGTATAACTTCTGAACGGTTTATGCAACGTGAACCGTATTTAGTAACTTTTGTCAGCCATGTCTGTAGATGATGTGTATCAATTTTGGTGACATTCCTATGAAAGGTCTAGGAGGAGTTGCGCCGTCTTCGTGGCCATGCATTTCGCACAAAAGTGAAATTACCTCACTTCCTGTTGGGCGTGGCTAATGCATTGGCATTACATTTTTGTCCGGCTTAGTGAGATACATATGCGGACCAAATGGCATGCCACTACTACAAACTACATGGCAACCAGGCACCTTAATGCGGGAGACCAAAATCACAACGACTTAGGGGGTGCTATAGAGGCCCTGAGCCCCGGCCAAGTTTGGGCTTTTGGGTCTGAGTAGCGGTGGCAATTCTCGGAACTGGTGCCAAATTTCGTGCGTTTTCGCCCATGGCAAGCGCCCCGAAAATGGCCCAACAGCGGAGAAAAATAAAGAAGAAGAAGAAGAAGAAGACGGAAGAATAATTAAAGCCGCAAGCGGCCTCGACGGGCCCTCGCGCCAGCGGCCAAGGGGGGCGGGGGCATGCGTCCCCGTGAAAGACCTTCCACAGCTTCCTCGGCAAGAGACATTACTCCCACAATGGCGACAAAGCACAGAATTGGACACATGGCAACAATAGGGTCTCGCACTGAACGGTGCTCGGGGCCTAATAATAAAAATAATAATAATAATCCTTCAAAAACAATAGGGTCTTGCACTGGACGGTGCTCGGGCCCTAATAATAATAACTAGAAACTATATGCCAAGCAGGCACCTTAATGCGAGAGGCAAAAATCACAACACGTTAGGGGGCGCTATAGAGGCCCTGAGGCCCGCCTGGATCTGGGCTTCTGGTTCTCAGTAGCGGTGGCAGTCTAAGAAAAAGGAGCCAAATCTCGTGCGTTGTCGACCATGGCAAGCGCCCCAATAAGGGTCTTGTAAAGAGTTTGCTTGCCAAGTTTGACAAATCAGAAGCTGCAATATCATTTTTGCCATAACCAGCACCCCCAGGGGCGAAAGTGCACAAAATTTGGCGTATATGTCAGGTGAGCTATGAAGAGTTTGCGTATGAAGTTTGATGACAAGTGAGTAAATAGAAGATGAGATATAGATTTTTCAAGAATAAATATTTTGGTTTTTCCCATGTCAGTAGGTGGCGCCATGCTGTACATGAGCGATTATGAGTTGGAAAAATAAGTGTCTACAACAGCAACGTACTATCACAAGGTAGTGGTGTGAAGGAAAAGAGGAAAGATTGGATTTTTTGCCCAAAAATAGCGCCCCCAGTGGCGAAATATCACAGAAATTGGGTAACATGTCAGAAGCCCAATGCGGGATTTGCGTGTGAAGTATGAGCAGTTTTGAGCAATTAGAAGATTTGTTATGAATTGTTAAGCATGTAAAATTTTGCATTGAAAATTGATTGACGTATAACTTCTGAACGGTTTATGCTACGTGAAACGTATTAAGTACTTTTTGGCAGCCATGTCTGTAGATGATGTGTATCAATTTTGGTGACATTCCTATGAACGGTCTAGGAGGAGGTGCGCCGTCTTCGTGGCAATGCATTTCGCACAAAAGTGAAATTACCTCACTTCCTGTTGGGCGTGGCTAATGCATTCGCAATACATTTTTGTCCGGCTTAGTGAGATACATATGCGTACCAAATGGCATGCCACTACTACAAACTACATGGCAACCAGGCACCTTAATGCGGGAGGCCAAAATCACAACGAGTTAGGGGGCGCTATAGAGGCCCTGAGGCCCGCCTGGATCTGGGCTTCTGGTTCTCAGTAGCGGTGGCAGTCTAAGAAAAAGGAGCCAAATTTCGTGCGTTGTCGACCATGGCAAGCGCCCCAATAAGGGTCTTGTAAAGAGTTTGCTTGCCAAGTTTGACAAATCAGAAGCTGCAATATCATTTCTGCCATAACCAGCACCCCCAGGGGCGAAAGTGCACAAAATTTGGCGTACATGTCAGGTGAGCTATGACGAGTTTGCGTATGAAGTTTGATGACAATTGAGTAAATAGAAGATGAGATATAGATTTTTGAAGAATTAATTTTTTGGTTTTTCCCATGTCAGAAGGTGGCGCTATGCTGTACATGAGCGTTTATGAGTTGGAAAAATAAGCGTCTACAACAGCAACGTACTATCACAAGGTAGTGGTGTGAAGGAAAAGCATTATGGAATTATTTACCAAAAACCCGTTTTGGAGCAATTGCGTCGGCCAGAAACAGCGCCCCCCATGGACGAAAATTCCCAAAATGTGGTATACATGACATGGGAGGTAGTAAGAGGGTGGCCGTGAAGTTTGACCAAATTTGAGGAAAGATTGGATTTTTTGCCCAAAAATAGCGCCCCCAGTGGCGAAATATCACAGATATTGGGTAACATGTCAGAAGCCGAATGAGTGATTTGCGTGTGAAGTATGAGCAGTTTTGAGCAATCAGAAGATTTGTTATGAATTTTTAAGCATGTAAAATTTTGCATCGAAAATTGATTGACGTATAACTTCTGAACGGTTTATCCTACGTGAAACGTATTTAGTAACTTTTGTCAGCCCTGTCTGTAGATGATGTATATCAATTTTGGTGACATTCCTATGAACGGTCTAGGAGGAGTTGCGCCGTCTTCGTGGCCATGCATTTCGCACAAAAGTGAAATTACCTCACTTCCTGTTGGGCGTGGCTAATGCATTGGCATTACATTTTTGTCCGGCTTAGTGAGATACATATGCGTACCAAATGGCATGCCACTACTACGAACTACATGGCAACCAGGCACCTTAATGCGGGAGACCAAAATCACAACGACTTAGGGGGCGCTATAGAGGCCCTGAGCCCCGGCCAAGTTTGGGCTTTTGGGGCTGAGTAGCGGTGGCAATTCTCGGAACTGGTGCCAAATTTCGTGCGTTTTCGCCCATGGCAAGCGCCCCGAAAATGGCCCAACAGCGGAGAAAAATAAAGAAGAAGAAGAAGACGGAAGAATAATTAAAGCCGCAAGCGGCCTCGACGGGCCCTCGCGCCAGCGGCCAAGGGGGGCGGGGGCATGCGTCCCCGCGAAATACCTTCCACAGCTTCTTTGGCAAGAGACATTACTCCCACAATGGTGACAAAGCACACAATTGGACACAGAGTACACGGTGCGCTGAGATGTTGTCATGGACAGAACATTTTATGGCATGGCTTCCCAACCAAATTAATGTATTTACCTCATCAGTCACCAAGCTATAGCTACATAGGATTGTCTTCTGTTAGACATCTATTAGTCTGTATGTAACGCTACAACACTTGCTCCCTACTGCCTACCCATTCCCCACAAGTCATGTGTGTTTAAGGCAACCAAAACAACATACTCCTGGTGCCTCATGATTGTAAACACCTCTCCTGCAACTGCTGCAGTGCAGTGAGCGCCCCCAGTGGTCCACAAGTCATGTGTGTTTAAGGCAACCAAAACAACATACTCCTGGTGCCTCATGATTGTAAACACATCTCCTGCAACTGCTACAGCGCAATGAGCGCCCCCAGTGGTGAAAGTTCACCAAATTTGGTATACATGTCAAGGGACCTATGAAGAGTTGTTTTCTAAAGTTTGATCAAGTTTGACCAATCAGAAGCCGAGATATAAATTGTTGCCTGAAAACAGCGCCCCCAGTGGCAAAAGTTCACAAAATTTGGCACATATGTCAGGTGACCTGTTAAGAGTGTGCTTATCAAGTTTGATCAAGATTGAGAAAATAGAAGATGAGATATTGATTTTTGAAGAATAAATTTTTTGGTTTCTCCCATGTCAGTAGGTGGCGCTATGCTACAACACTTGCTCCCGACTGCCTACCCATTCCCCACAAGTCATGTGTGTTTAAGGCAACCAAAACAACATACTCCTGGTGCCTCATGATTGTAAACACCTCTCCTGCAACTGCTACAGTGCAATGAGCGCCCCCACTGGTCCACAAGTCATGTGTGTTTAAGGCAACCAAAACAACATACTCCTGGGGCCTCATGATTGTAAACACCTCTCCTGCAACTGCTACAGCGCAATGAGCGCCCCCAGTGGTGAAAGTTCACCAAATTTGGTATACATGTCAAGGGACCTATGAAGAGTTGTTTTGTAAAGTTTGATCAAGTTTGACCTATGAGAAGCCGAGATATAAATTGTTGCCTGAAAACAGCGCCCCCAGTGGCAAAAGTTCACAAAATTTGGCAAATATGTCAGGTGACCTGTTAAGAGTGTGCGTATCAAGATTGATCAAGATTGAGAAAATAGAAGATGAGATATTGATTTTTGAAGAATAAATTTTTTGGTTTCTCCCATGTCAGTAGGTGGCGCTATGCTGCACATGAGCGATTATGAGTTGGAAAAATAAGTGTCTACAACAGCAACGTACTATCACAAGGTAGTGGTGTGAAGGAGAAGCATTATGGAATTATTTACCAAAAATCTGTTTTGGAGCAATTGCGTCGGCCAAAAACAGCGCCCCCCATGGACGAAAATTCCCAAAATGAGGTGTACATGACATGGGAGGTAGTAAGAGGGTGGCCGTGAAGTTTGACCAAATTTGAGGAAAGATTGGATTTTTTGCCCAAAAATAGCGCCCCCAGTGGCGAAATATCACAGAAATTGGGGAACATGTCAGATGCCCAATGAGTGATTTGCGTGTGAAGTATGAGCAGGTTTGAGCAATTTGAAGATATGTTATGAATTTTTAAGCATGTAAAATTTTGCATTGAAAATTGATTGACGTATAACTTCTGAACGGTTTATTCTACGTGAAACATATTTAGGAACTTTTGTCAGCCATGTCTGTAGATGATGTGTATCAATTTTGGTGACATTCCTATGAACGGTCTAGGAGGAGTTGCGCCGTTTTCGTGGCCATGCATTTCGCACAAAAGTGAAATTACCTTACTTCCTGTTGGGCGTGGCTAATGCATTGGCATTACATTTTTGTCCGGCTTAGTGAGATACATATGCCTACCAAATGGCATGCCACTACTACAAACTACATGGCAACCAGGCACCTTAATGCGGGAGCCCAAAATCACAATGAGTTAGGGGGCGCTATAGAGGCCCTGAGGCCTGCCTGGATCTGGGCTTCTGGTTCTCAGTAGCGGTGGGAGTCTAAGAAAAAGGAGCCAAATTTCGTGCGATGTCGACCATGGCAAGCGCCCCAAAAAGGGTCTTGTAAAGAGTTTGCTTGCCAAGTTTGACAAATCAGAAGCTGCAATATCATTTCTGCCATAACCCGCACCCCCAGGGGCGAAAGTGCACAAAATTTGGCGTACATGTCAGGTGAGCTATGAAGAGTTTGCGTATGAAGTTTGATGACAATTGAGTGAACAGAAGATGAGATATAGATTTTTGAAGAATAAATTTTTTGGTTTTTCCCATGTCAGTAGGTGGCGCTATGCTGTACATGAGTGATTATGAGATGGAAAAATAAGTGTCCACAACAGCAACGCACTATCACAAGGTAGTGGTGTAAAGGAAAAGCATTATGGAATAATTTACCAAAAACCCGTTTTGGAGAAATTGCGTCGGCCAAAAACAGCGCCCCCCATGGACGAAAATTCCCAAAATGTGGTATACATGACATGGGAGGTAGTAAGAGGGTGGCCGTGAAGTTTGACCAAATTTGAGGAAAGATTGGATTTTTTGCCCAAAAATAGCGCCCCCAGTGGCGAAATATCACAGAAATTGGGTAACATGTCAGAAGCCCAATGAGTGATTAGCGTGTGAAGTATGAGCAGTGTTGAGCAATTAGAAGATTTGTTATGAATTTTTTAGCATGTAAAATTTTGAAGTGAAAATTGATTGACGTATAACTTCTGAACGGTTTATCCTACGTGAAAGGTATTTAGTAACTTTTGTCAGCCATGTCTGTAGATGATGGGTATCAATTTTGGTGACATTCCTATGAACGGTCTAGGAGGAGTTGCGCCGTCTTCGTGGCCATGCATTTCACACAAAAGTGAAATTACCTCACTTCCTGTTGGGCGTGGCTAATGCATTGGCATTACATTTTTGTCCGGTTTAGTGAGATCCATATGCATTCCAAATGGCATGCCACTACTACAAACTATATGGCAACCAGGCACCTTAATGCGGGAGGCCAAAATCACAACGACTTAGGGGGCGCTATAGAGGCCCTGAGCCCCGGCCAAGTGTGGATTTTTGGTTCTGAGTAGCGGTGGCAATTCTCGGAAGTGGCGCCAAATTTCGCGCGTTTTCGCCCATGGCAAGCGCCCCGAAAATGGCCCAACAGCGGAGAAAAATAAAGAAGAAGAATAATTAAAGCCGCAAGCGGCCTCGACGGGCCCTCGCGCCAGCGGCCAAGGGGGGCGGGGGCATGCGTCCCCGCGAAACACAGTCCACAGCTTCTTCGGCAAGAGACATTACTCCCACAATGGCGACAAAGCACAGAATTGGACACATGGCAACAATAGGGTCTCGCACTGTACGGTGCTCTGGGGGCGCTATAGAGGCCCTGAGGCCCGCCTGGATCTGGGCTTCTGGTTCTCAGTAGCGGTGGCAGTCTAAGAAAAAGGAGCCAAATTTCGTGCGTTGTCGACCATGGCAAGCGCCCCAGTAAGGGTCTTGTAAAGAGTTTGCTTGCCAAGTTTGACAAATCAGAAGCTGCAATATCATTTCTGCCATAACCAGCACCCCCAGGGGCGAAAGTGCAGAAAATTTGGCGTACATGTCAGGTGGGCTATGAAGAGTTTGCGTATGAAGTTTGATGACAATTGAGTAAATAGAAGATGAGATATAGATTTTTGAAGAATAAATTTTCTGGTTTTTCCCATGTCAGTAGGTGGCGCTATGCTGTACATGAGCGATTATGAGTTGGAAAAATAAGTGTCTACAACAGCAACGCACTATCACAAGGTAGTGGTGTGAAGGAAAAGCATTTTGGAATTATTTACCAAAAACCCGTTGTGGAGCAATTGCGTCGGCCAAAAACAGCGCCCCCCATTGACAAAAATTCCCAAAATGTGGTATACATGACATGGGAGGTAGGAAGAGGGTGGCCTTGAAGTTTGACCAAATTTGAGGAAAGATTGGATTTTTTGCACAAAAATAGCGCCCCCAGTGGCGAAATATCACAGAAATTGGGTAACATGTCAGAAGCCCAATGAGTGATTTACGTGTGAAGTATGAGCAGTTTTGAGCAATTAGAAGATTTATGAATTTTTAAGCGTGTAAAATTTTGCATTGAAAATTGATTGACGTATAACTTCTGAACGGTTTACGCTACGTGAAACGTATTTAGTAACTTTTGTCAGCCATGTCTGTAGATGATGTGTATCAATTTTGGTGACATTCCTATGAACGATCTAGGAGGAGTTGCGCCGTCTTCGTGGCCATGCATTTCGCACAGAAGTGAAATTACCTCACTTCCTGTTGGGCATGGCTAATGCATTGGCATTACATTTTTGTCCGGCTTAGTGAGATACATATGTGAACCAAATGGCATGCCACTACTACAAACTACATGGCAACCAGGCACCTTAATGCGGGAGGCGAAAATCACAACGAGTTAGGGGGCGCTATAGAGGCCCTGAGGCCCGCCTGGGTCTGGGCTTCTGGTTCTCAGTAGCGGTGGCAGTCTAAGAAAAAGGAGCCAAATTTCGTGCGTTGTCAACCATGGCAAGCGCCCCAATAAGGGTCTTGTAAAGAGTTTGCTTGCCAAGTCTGACAAATCAGAAGCTGCAATATCATTTCTGCCATAACCAGCACCCCCAGGGGCGAAAGTGCACAAAATTTGGCGTACATGTCAGGTGAGCTATGAAGAGTTTGTGTATGAAGTTTGATGACAATTGAGTAAATAGAAGATGAGATATAGATTTTTGAAGAATAAATTTTTTGGTTTTTCCCATGTCAGTAGGTGGCGCTATGCTGTACATGAGCGATTATGAGTTGGAAAAGTAAGTGTCTACAAGAGCAACGCACTATCACAAGGTAGTGGTGTGAAGGAAAAGCATTATGGAATTATTTACCAAAAACCCGTTTTGGAGCAATTGTGTCGGCCAAAAACAGCGCCCCCCATGGACGAAAATTCCCAAAATGTGGTATACATGACATGGGAGGTAGTAAGAGGGTGGCCGTGAAGTTTGACCAAATTTGAGGAAAGATTGGATTTTTTGCCCAAAAATAGCGCCCCCAGTGGCGAAATATCACAGAAATTGGGTAACATGTCAGAAGCCCAATGCGTGATTTGCGTGTGAAGTATGAGCAGTTTTGAGCAATCAGAAGATTTGTTATGAATTTTTAAGCATGTAAAATTTTGCATGGAAAATTGATTGACGTATAACTTCTGAACGGTTAATCCTACGTGAAAGGTATTTAGTAACTTTTGTCAGCCATGTCTGTAGATGATGTGTATCAATTTTGGTGACATTCCTATGAACGGTCTAGGAGGAGTTGCGCCGTCTTCGTGGCCATGCATTTCGCACAAAAGTGAAATTACCTCACTTCCTGTTGGGCGTGGCTAATGCATAGGCATTACATTTTTGTCCGGCTTAGTGAGTTACATATGCGTACCAAATGGCATGCCACTACTACAAACTACACGGCACCCAGGCACCTTAATGCGGGAGACCAAAATCACAACGACTTAGGGGGCGCTATAGAGGCCCTGAGCCCCGGCCAAGTTTGTGCTTTTGGGTCTGAGTAGCGGTGGCAATTCTCGGAACTGGTGCCAAATTTCGTGCGTTTTCGCCCATGGCAAGTGCCCCGAAAATGGCCCAACAGCGGAGAAAAATAAAGAAGAAGACGGAAGAATAATAATAGTGAACTCTTACAAGAACAATAGGGCCTTCGCCCATAGGGCTCGGGCCCTAATTAAAGCCGCAAGCGGCCTCGACGGGCCCTCGCGCCAGCGGCCAAGGGGGGCGGGGGCATGCGTCCCCGCGAAATACCTTCCACAGCTTCTTCGGCAAGAGACATTACTCCCACAATGGCGACAAAGCACAGAATTGGACACAGAGTACACGGTGCGCTGAGATGTTGTCATGGACAGAACATTTTATGCCATGGCTTCCCAACCAAATTAATGTATTTACCTCATCAGTCACCAAGCTAAAGCTACATAGGATTGTCTTCTGTTAGACATCTATTAGTCTGTATGTAATGCTACAACACTTGCTCCCGACTGCCTACCCATTCCCCACAAGTCATGTGTGTTTAAGGCAACAAAAACAACATACTCCTGGTGCCTCATGATTGTAAACACCTCTCCTGCAACTGCTACAGCGCAATGAGCGCCCCCAGTGGTGAAAGTTCACCAAATTTGGTATACATGTCAAGGGACCCATGAAGAGTTGTTGTGTCAAGTTTGATCAAGTTTGACCAATCAGAAGCCGAGATATAAATTGTTGCCTGAAAACAGCGCCCCCAGTGGCAAAAGTTCACAAAATTTGGCACATATGTCAGGTGACCTGTTAAGAGTGTGCGGATCAAGTTTGATCAAGATTGAGTAAATAGAAGATGAGATATTGATTTTTGAAGAATAAATGTTTTGGTTTTTCCCATGTCAGTAGGTGGCGCTATGCTGTACATGAGAGATTATGAGTTGGAAAAAATAAGTGTCTACAACAGCAACGTACTATCACAAGGTAGTGGTGTGAAGGAAAAGAGGAAAGATTGGATTTTTTGCCCAAAAATAGCGCCCCCAGTGGCGAAATATCACAGAAATTGGGTAAGATGTCAGAAGCCCAATGAGGGATTTGCGTGTGAAGTATGAGCAGTTTTGAGCAATTAGAAGATTTGTTATGAATTGTTAAGCATGTAAAATTTTGCATTGAAAATTGATTGACGTATAACTTCTGAACGGTTTATGCTACGTGAAACGTATTAAGTACCTTTTGGCAGCCATGTCTGTAGATTATGTGTATCAATTTTGGTGACTTTCCTATGAACGGTCTAGGAGGAGTTGCGCCGTCTTCGTGGCCATGCATTTCGCACAAAAGTGAAATTACCTCACTTCCTGTTGGGCGTGGCTAATGCATTGGCATTACATTTTTGTCCGGCTTAGTGAGATACATATGCGTACCAAATGGCATGCCACTACTACAAACTACATGGCAACCAGGCACCTTAATGCGGGGGGCCAAAATCACAATGAGTAAGGGGGCGCTATAGAGGCCCTGAGGCCCGCCTGGATCTGGGCTTCTGGTTCTCAGTAGCGGTGGCAGTCTAAGAAAAAGGAGCCAAATTTTGTGCGTTGTCGACCATGGCAAGCGCCCCAATAAGGGTCTTGTAAAGAGTTTGCTTGCCAAGTTTGACAAATCAGAAGCTGCAATATCATTTCTGCCATAACCAGCACCCCCAGGGGCGAAAGTGCACAAAATTTGGCGTACATGTCAGGTGAGCTATGAAGAGTTTGCGTATAAAGTTTGATGACAATTGAGTAAATAGAAGATGAGATATAGATTTTTGAAGAATAAATTTTTTGGTTTTTCCCATGTCAGAAGGTGGCGCTATGCTGTACATGAGCGATTATGAGTTGGAAAAATGAGCGTCTACAACAGCAACGTACTATCACAAGGTAGTGGTGTGAAGGAAAAGCATTATGGAATTATTTACCAAAAACCCGTTTTGGAGCAATTGCGTCGGCCAGAAACAGCGCCCCCCCATGGACGAAAATTCCCAAAATGTGGTATACATGACATGGGAGGTAGTAAGAGGGTGGCCGTGAAGTATGACCAAATTTGAGGAAAGATTGGATTTTTTGCCCAAAAATAGCGCCCCCAGTGGCGAAATATCACAGATATTGGGTAACATGTCAGAAGCCCAATGAGTGATTTGCGTGTGAAGTATGAGCAGTTTTGAGCAATCAGAAGATTTGTTATGAATTTTTAAGCATGTAAAATTTTGCATCGAAAATTGATTGACGTATAACTTCTGAACGGTTTATCCTACGTGAAACGTATTTAGTAACTTTTGTCAGCCATGTCTGTAGATGATGTGTATCAATTTTGGTGACATTCCTATGAACGGTCTAGGAGGAGTTGCGCCGTCTTCGTGGCCATGCAGTTCGCACAAAAGTGAAATTACCTCACTTCCTGTTGGGCGTGGCTAATGCATTGGCAATACATTTTTGTCCGGCTTAGTGAGATACATATGCGTACCAAATGGCATGCCACTACTACGAACTACATGGCAACCAGGCACCTTAATGCGGGAGACCAAAATCACAACGACTTAGGGGGCGCTATAGAGGCCCTGAGCCCCGGCCAAGTTTGGGCTTTTGGGTCTGAGTAGCGGTGGCAATTCTCGGAACTGGTGCCAAATTTCGTGCGTTTTCGCCCATGGCAAGTGCCCCGAAAATGGCCCAACAGCGGAGAAAAATAAAGAAGACGGAAGAATAATAATAGTGAACTCTTACAAGAACAATAGGGCCTTCGCCCATAGGGCTCGGGCCCTAATTAAAGCCGCAAGCGGCCTCGACGGGCCCTCGCGCCAGCGGCCAAGGGGGGCGGGGGCATGCGTCCCCGCGAAACACCTTCCACAGCTTCTTCGGCAAGAGACATTACTCCCACAATGGCGACAAAGCACAGAATTGGACACATGGCAACAATAGGGTCTCGCACTGTACGGTGCTCTGGGGGCGCTATAGAGGCCCTGAGGCCCGCCTGGATCTGGGCTTCTGGTTCTCAGTAGCGGTGGCAGTCTAAGAAAAAGGAGCCAAATTTCGTGCGTTGTCGACCATGGCAAGCGCCCCAGTAAGGGTCTTGTAAAGAGTTTGCTTGCCAAGTTTGACAAATCAGAAGCTGCAATATCATTTCTGCCATAACCAGCACCCCCAGGGGCGAAAGTGCAGAAAATTTGGCGTACATGTCAGGTGGGCTATGAAGAGTTTGCGTATGAAGTTTGATGACAATTGAGTAAATAGAAGATGAGATATGGTTTTTGAAGAATAAATTTTCTGCTTTTTCCCATGTCTGTAGGTGGCGCTATGCTGTACATGAGCGATTATGAGTTGGAAAAATAAGTGTCTACAACAGCAACGCACTATCACAAGGTAGTGGTGTGAAGGAAAAGCATTTTGGAATTATTTACCAAAAACCCGTTGTGGAGCAATTGCGTCGGCCAAAAACAGCGCCCCCCATTGACAAAAATTCCCAAAATGTGGTATACATGACATGGGAGGTAGGAAGAGGGTGGCCTTGAAGTTTGACCAAATTTGAGGAAAGATTGGATTTTTTGCACAAAAATAGCGCCCCCAGTGGCGAAATATCACAGAAATTGGGTAACATGTCAGAAGCCCAATGAGTGATTTACGTGTGAAGTATGAGCAGTTTTGAGCAATTAGAAGATTTATGAATTTTTAAGCGTGTAAAATTTTGCATTGAAAATTGATTGACGTATAACTTCTGAACGGTTTACGCTACGTGAAACGTATTTAGTAACTTTTGTCAGCCATGTCTGTAGATGATGTGTATCAATTTTGGTGACATTCCTATGAACGGTCTAGGAGGAGTTGCGCCGTCTTCGTGGCCATGCATTTCGCACAGAAGTGAAATTACCTCACTTCCTGTTGGGCATGGCTAATGCATTGGCATTACATTTTTGTCCGGCTTAGTGAGATACATATGTGTACCAAATGGCATGCCACTACTACAAACTACATGGCAACCAGGCACCTTAATGCGGGAGGCGAAAATCACAACGAGTTAGGGGGCGCTATAGAGGCCCTGAGGCCCGCCTGGGTCTGGGCTTCTGGTTCTCAGTAGCGGTGGCAGTCTAAGAAAAAGGAGCCAAATTTCGTGCGTTGTCAACCATGGCAAGCGCCCCAATAAGGGTCTTTTTAAAGAGTTTGCTTGCCAAGTCTGACAAATCAGAAGCTGCAATATCATTTCTGCCATAACCAGCACCCCCAGGGGCGAAAGTGCACAAAATTTGGCGTACATGTCAGGTGAGCTATGAAGAGTTTGTGTATGAAGTTTGATGACAATTGAGTAAATAGAAGATGAGATATAGATTTTTGAAGAATAAATTTTTTGGTTTTTCCCATGTCAGTAGGTGGCGCTATGCTGTACATGAGCGATTATGAGTTGGAAAAGTAAGTGTCTACAAGAGCAACGCACTATCACAAGGTAGTGGTGTGAAGGAAAAGCATTATGGAATTATTTACCAAAAACCCGTTTTGGAGCAATTGTGTCGGCCAAAAACAGCGCCCCCCATGGACGAAAATTCCCAAAATGTGGTATACATGACATGGGAGGTAGTAAGAGGGTGGCCGTGAAGTTTGACCAAATTTGAGGAAAGATTGGATTTTTTGCCCAAAAATAGCGCCCCCAGTGGCGAAATATCACAGAAATTGGGTAACATGTCAGAAGCCCAATGCGTGATTTGCGTGTGAAGTATGAGCAGTTTTGAGCAATCAGAAGATTTGTTATGAATTTTTAAGCATGTAAAATTTTGCATGGAAAATTGATTGACGTATAACTTCTGAACGGTTAATCCTACGTGAAAGATATTTAGTAACTTTTGTCAGCCATGTCTGTAGATGATGTGTATCAATTTTGGTGACATTCCTATGAACGGTCTAGGAGGAGTTGCGCC
The DNA here is from genome assembly GCF_027579695.1 of Neoarius graeffei. Lineage (NCBI taxonomy): Eukaryota > Metazoa > Chordata > Actinopteri > Siluriformes > Ariidae > Neoarius > Neoarius graeffei. Next base: position 121,161,562 of record NC_083569.1, on the reverse strand, counting down.
GTCTTCGTGGCCATGCATTTCGCACAAAAGTGAAATTACCTCACTTCCTGTTGGGCGTGGCTAATGCATAGGCATTACATTTTTGTCCGGCTTAGTGAGTTACATATGCGTACCAAATGGCATGCCACTACTACAAACTACACGGCACCCAGGCACCTTAATGCGGGAGACCAAAATCACAACGACTTAGGGGGCGCTATAGAGGCCCTGAGCCCCGGCCAAGTTTGTGCTTTTGGGTCGGAGTAGCGGTGGCAATTCTCGGAACTGGTGCCAAATTTCGTGCGTTTTCGCCCATGGCAAGTGCCCCGAAAATGGCCCAACAGCGGAGAAAAATAAAGAAGAAGACGGAAGAATAATAATAGTGAACTCTTACAAGAACAATAGGGCCTTCGCCCATAGGGCTCGGGCCCTAATAATAGTGAACTCTTACAAGAACAATAGGGCCTTCGCCCTATAGGGCTCGGGCCCTAATTAAAGCCGCAAGCGGCCTCGACGGGCCCTCGCGCCAGCGGCCAAGGGGGGCGGGGGCATGCGTCCCCGCGAAATACCTTCCACAGCTTCTTCGGCAAGAGACATTACTCCCACATTGGCGACAAAGCACAGAATCGGACACAGAGTACACGGTGCGCTGAGATGTTGTCATGGACAGAAAATTGTATGCCATGGCTTCCCAACCAAATTAATGTATTTACCTCATCAGTCACCAAGCTATAGCTACATAGGATTGTCTTCTGTTAGACATCTATTAGTCTGTATGTAACGCTACAACACTTGCTCCCGACTGCCTACCCATTCCCCACAAGTCATGTGTGTTTAAGGCAACCAAAACAACATACTCCTGGTGCCTCATGATTGTAAACACCTCTCCTGCAACTGATACAGCGCAATGAGCGCCCCCAGTGGTGAAAGTTAACCAAATTTGGTATACATGTCAAGGGACCTATGAAGAGTTGTTGTGTCAAGTTTGATCAAGTTTGACCAATCAGAAGCCGAGATATAAAATGTTGCCTGAAAACAGCGCCCCCAGTGGCAAAAGTTTACAAAATTTGGGAGATATGTCAGGTGACCTGTTAAGAGTGAGCGTTTCAAGTTTGATCAAGATTGAGTAAATAGAAGATGAGATATTGATTTTTGAAGAAAAAATGTTTTGGTTTTTCCCATGTCAGTAGGTGGCGCTATGCTGTACATGAGCGATTATGAGTTGGAAAAATAAGTGTCTACAACAGCAACGTACTATCACAAGGTAGTGGTGTGAAGGAAAAGCATTAAGGAATTATATACCAAAAACCCGTTTTGGAGCAATTGCGTCGGCCAAAAACAGCGCCCCCCATGGACGAAAATTCCCAAAATGGGGTATACATGACATGGGAGGTAGTAAGAGGGTGGCCGTGAAGTTTGACCAAATTTGAGGAAAGATTGGATTTTTTGCCCAAAAATAGCGCCCCCAGTGGCGAAATATCACAGAATTTGGGTAGCATGTCAGAAGCCCAATGAGTGATTTGGTTGTGAAGTATGAGCAGTTTTGAGCAATTAGAAGATTTGTTATGAATTTTTAAGCATGTAAAATTTTGCATTGAAAATTGATTGACGTATAACTTCTGAACGGCTTATCCTACGTGAAACGTATTTAGGAACTTTTGTCAGCCATGTCTGTAGATGATGTCTATTAATTTTGGTGACATTCCTATGAACGGCCTAGGAGGAGTTGCGCCGTCTTCTTGGCCATGCATTTCGCAAAAAAGTGAAATTACCTCACTTCCTGTTGGGCGTGGCTAATGCATGGGCAATACATTTTTGTCCGGCTTAGTGAGATACATATGCGTACCAAAGGGCATGCCACTACTACAAACTACATGGCAACCAGGCACCTTTATGCGGGAGGCCAAAATCACAACGACTTAGGGGGCGCTAAAGAGGCCCTGAGGCCCGCCGGGATCTGGGCTTCTGGTTCTCAGTAGCGGTGACAGTCTAAGAAAAAAGAGCCAAATTTCGTGCGTTGTCGACCATGGCAAGCACCCCTAAAAGGGTCTTGTAAAGAGTTTGCTTGCCAAGTTTGACAAATCAGAAGCTGCAATATCATTTTTGCCATAACCAGCACCCCCAGGGGCGAAAGTGCACAAAATTTGGCGTATATGTCAGGTGAGCCATCAAGAGTTTGCCTATGAAGTTTGACGACAATTGAGTAAATAGAAGATGAGATATAGATTTTTGAAGAATAAATTTTCTGGTTTTTCCCATGTCAGTAGGTGGCGCTATGCTGTACATGAGCGATAATGAGTTGGAAAAATAAGTGTCTACAACAGCAACGTACTATCAAAAGGTAGTGGTGTGAAGGGAAAGCATTACGGAATAATTTACCAAAAACCTGTTTTGGAGCAATTGCGTTGGCCAAAAACAGCGCCCCCCATGGACGAAAATTCCCAAAATGTGATATAAATGACATGGGAGGTAGTAAGAGGGTGGCCGTGAAGTTTGACCAAATTTGAGGAAAGATTGGATTTTTTGCCCAAAAATTGCGCCCCCAGTGGCGAAACATCACAGAAATTGGGTACCATGTCAGAAGCCCAATGCGTGATGTGCCTGTGAAGTATGAGCAGTTTTGAGCAACTAGAAGATTTGTTATGAATTTTTAAGCATGTAAAATTTTGCATCGAAAATTGGTTGACGTATAACTTCTGAACGGTTTATCCTACGTGAAAGGTATTTAGTAACTTTTGTCAGCCATGTCTGTAGATGATGTGTATCAATTTTGGTGACATTCCTATGAACGGTCTAGGAGGAGTTGCGCCGTCTTCGTGGCCATGCATTTCGCACAAAAGTGAAATTACCTCACTTCCTGTTGGGCGTGGCTAATGCATTGGCATTACATTTTTGTCCGGCTTAGTGAGATACATATGCATACCAAATGGCATGCCACTACTACAAACTACATGGCAACCAGGCACCTTAATGCGGGAGACCAAAATCACAACGACTTAGGGGGCGCTATAGAGGCCCTGAGCCCCGGCCAAGTTTGGGCTTTAGGTTCTGAGTAGCGGTGGCAATTCTCGGAACTGGTGCCAAATTTCGTGCGTTTTCGCCCATGGCAAGTGCCCCGAAAATGGCCCAAAAGCGGAGAAAAATAAAGAAGAAGAAGAAGACGGAAGAAGAAGAATAATTAAAGCCGCAAGCGGCCTCGACGGGCCCTCGCGCCAGCGGCCAAGGGGGGCGGGGGCATGGGTACGCGCGAAAAACCTTCCACATCTTCTTCGGCAAGAGACATTACTCCCACAATGGCGACAAACCACAGAAATGGACACATGGCAACAATAGGGTCTCGCACTGAACGGTGCACGGGGGGCGCTATAGAGGCCCTGAGGCCCGCCTGGATCTGGGCTTCTGGTTCTCAGAAGCGGTGGCAGTCTAAGAAAAAGGAGCCAAATTTCGTGCGTTGTCGACCATGGCAAGCGCCCCAATAAGGGTCTTGCAAAGAGTTTGTTTGCCAAGTTTGACAAATCAGAAGCTGCAATATCATTTTTGCCATAACCAGCACCCCCAGGGGCGAAACTGCACAAAATTTGGCGTATATGTCAGGTGAGCTATGAAGAGTTTGTGTATGAAGTTTTATGACAATTGAGTAAATAGAAGATGAGATATAGATTTTTGAAGAATAAATTTTTTGGTTTTTCCCATGTCAGTAGGTGGCGCTATGCTGTACATTAGCGATAATGAGTTGGAAAAATAAGTGTCCACAACAGCAACGTACTTTCACAAGGTAGTGGTGTGAAGGAAAAGCATAATGGAATTATTTACCAAAAACCCGTTTTGGAGCAATTGCGTCAGCCAAAAACAGCGCCCCCCATGGACGAAAATTCCCAAAATGTGGTATACATGACATGGGAGGTGGGAAGAGGGTGGCCGTGAAGTTTGACCAAATTTGAGGAAAGATTGGATTTTTTGCCCAAAAATAGCGCCCCCAGTGGCGAAAGTGCACAAAATTTGGCGCATATGTCAGGTGAGCTATGAAGAGTTTGCGTATGAAGTTTGATGACAATTGAGTAAAGAGAAGATGAGATATAGATTTTTGAAGAATAAATTTTTTGGTTTTTCCCATGTCAGTAGGTGGCGCTATGCTGTACATGAGCGATGATGAGTTGGAAAAATAAGTGTCTACAACAGCAACGGACTATCACAAGGTAGTGGTGTGAAGGAAAAGCATTATGGAATTATTTACCAAAAACCCGTTTTGGAGCAATTGCGTCGGCCAAAAACAGCGCCCCCCATGGACGAAAATTTCCAAAAAGTGGTATACATGACATGGGAGGTAGTAAGAGGGTGGCCGTGAAGTTTGACCAAATTTGAGGAAAGATTGGAATTTTTGCCCAAAAATAGCGCCCCCAGTGGCGAAATATCACAGAAATTGGGTAACATGTCAGAAGCCCAATGACTGATTTGCGTGTGAAGTATGAGCAGTTTTGAGCAATCAGAAGATTTGTTATGAATTTTTAAGCATGTAAAATTTTGCACTGAAAATTGATTGACGTATAACTTCTGAACGGTATATCCTACGTGAAACGTATTTAGTAACTTTTGTCAGCCATGTCTGTAGATGATGTCTATCAATTTTGGTGACATTCCTATGAACGGTCTAGGAGGAGTTGCGCCGTATTCATGGCCATGCATTTCGCACAAAAGTGAAATTACCTCACTTCCTGTTGGGCGTGGCTAATGCATTGGCATTAGATTTTTGTCCGGCTTAGTGAGATACATAGGCGTACCAAATGGCATGCCACTACTACAAACTACACGGCACCCAGGCACCTTAATGCGGGAGGCCAAAATCACAACGACTTAGGGGGCGCTATAGAGGCCCGGAGCCCCGGCCAAGTTTGGGCTTCTGGTTCTGAGTAGCGGTGGCAATTCTCGGAACTGGTGCCAAATTTCGTGCGTTTTCGCCCATGGCAAGCGCCCCGAAAATGGCCCAACAGCGGAGAAAAATAAAGAAGAAGAAGAAGATGGAAGAAGAAGAAGAAGAGGAAGAAGAAGAAGAAGAAGACGGAAGAAGAGTAATAATAGTGAACTCTTACAAGAACAATAGGGCCTTCGCCCATAGGGCTCGGGCCCTAATTAAAGCCGCAAGCGGCCTCGACGGGCCCTCGCGCCAGCGGCCAAGGGGGGCGGGGGCATGCGTCCCCGCGAAATACCTTCCACAGCTTCTTTGGCAAGAGACATTACTCCCACAATGGTGACAAAGCACAGAATTGGACACAGAGTACACGGTGCGCTGAGATGTTGTCATGGACAGAACATTTTATGCCATGGCTTCCCAACCAAATTAATGTATTCACCTCATCAGTCACCAAGCTATAGCTACATAGGATTGTCTTCTGTTAGACATCTATTAGTCTGTATGTAACGCTACAACACTTGCTCCCGACTGCCTACCCATTCCCCACAAGTCATGTGTGTTTAAGGCAACCAAAACAACATACTCCTGGTGCCTCATGATTGTAAACACCTCTCCTGCAACTGCTACAGTGCAATGAGCGCCCCCAGTGGTCCACAAGTCATGTGTGTTTAAGGCAACCAAAACAACATACTCCTGGTGCCTCATGATTGTAAACACCTCTCCTGCAACTGCTACAGCGCAATGAGCGCCCCCAGTGGTGAAAGTTCACCAAATTTGGTATACATGTCAAGGGACCTATGAAGAGTTGTTTTGTAAAGTTTGATCAAGTTTGACCAATCAGAAGCCGAGATATAAATTGTTGCCTGAAAACAGCGCCCCCAGTGGCAAAAGTTCACAAAATTTGGCAAATATGTCAGGTGACCTGTTAAGAGTGTGCGTATCAAGTTTGATCAAGATTGAGAAAATAGAAGATGAGATATTGATTTTTGAAGAATAAATTTTTTGGTTTCTCCCATGTCAGTAGGTGGCGCTATGCTGCACATGAGCGATTATGAGTTGGAAAAATAAGTGTCTACAACAGCAACGTACTATCACAAGGTAGTGGTGTGAAGGAGAAGCATTATGGAATTATTTACCAAAAACCTGTTTTGGAGCAATTGCGTTGGCCAAAAACAGCGCCCCCCATGGACGAAAATTCCCAAAATGAGGTGTACATGACATGGGAGGTTGTAAGAGGGTGGCCGTGAAGTTTGACCAAATTTGAGAAAAGATTGGATTTTTTGCACAAAAATAGCGCCCCCAGTGGCGAAATATCACAGAAATTCGGTAACATGTCAGATGCCCAATGAGTGATTTGCGTGTGAAGTATGAGCAGTTTTGAGCAATTTGAAGATATGTTATGAATTTTTAAGCATGTAAAATTTTGCATTGAAAATTGAATGACGTATAACTTCTGAACGGTTTATTCTACGTGAAACGTATTTAGGAACTTTTGTAAGCCATGTCTGTAGATGATGTCTATCAATTTTGGTGACATTCCTATGAACGGTCTAGGAGGAGTTGCGCCGTTTTCGTGGCCATGCATTTCGCACAAAAGTGAAATTACCTTACTTCCTGTTGGGCGTGGCTAATGCATTGGCATTAAATTTTTGTCCGGCTTAGAGAGATACATATGCATACCAAATGGCATGCCACTACTACAAACTATATGGCAACCAGGCACCTTAATGTGGGAGGCCAAAATCACAATGAGTTAGGGGGCGCTATAGAGGCCCTGAGGCCCGCCTGGATCTGGGCTTCTGGTTTTCAGTACCCGTGGGAGTCTAAGAAAAAGGAGCCAAATGTCGTGCGATGTCGACCATGGCAAGCACCCCAAAAAGGGTCTTGTAAAGAGTTTGCTTGCCAAGTTTGACAAATCAGAAGCTGCAATATCATTTCTGCCATAACCCGCACCCCCAGGGGCGAAAGTGCACAAAATTTGGCGTACATGTCAGGTGAGCTATGAAGAGTTTGCGTATGAAGTTTGATGACAATTGAGTAAACAGAAGATGAGATATAGATTTTTGAAGAATAAATTTTTTGGTTTTTCCCATGTCAGTAGGTGGCGCTATGCTGTACATGAGTGATTATGAGATGGAAAAATAAGTGTCCACAACAGCAACGCACTATCACAAGGTAGTGGTGTAAAGGAAAAGCATTATGGAATAATTTACCAAAAACCCGTTTTGGAGAAATTGCGTCGGCCAAAAACAGCGCCCCCCATGGACGAAAATTCCCAAAATGTGGTATACATGACATGGGATGTAGTAAGAGGGTGGCCGTGAAGTTTGACCAAATTTGAGGAAAGATTGGATTTTTTGCCCAAAAATAGCGCCCCCAGTGGCAAAATATCACAGAAATTGGGTAACATGTCAGAAGCCCAATGAGTGATTAGCGTGTGAAGTATGTGCAGTGTTGAGCAATTACAAGATTTGTTATGAATTTTTTAGCATGTAAAATTTTGAAGTGAAAATTGATTGACGTATAACTTCTGAACGGTTTATCCTACGTGAAACGTATTTAGTAACTTTTGTCAGCCATGTCTGTAGATGATGTGTATCAATTTTGGTGACATTCCTATGAACGGTCTAGGAGGAGTTGCGCCGTCTTCGTGGCCATGCATTTCACACAAAAGTGAAATTACCTCACTTCCTGTTGGGCGTGGCTAATGCATTGGCATTACATTTTTGTCCGGCTTAGTGAGATACATATGCGAACCAAATGGCATGCCACTACTACAAACTATATGGCAACCAGGCACCTTAATGCGGGAGGCCAAAATCACAACGACTTAGGGGGCGCTATAGAGGCCCTGAGCCCCGGCCAAGTGTGGGCTTTTGGTTCTGAGTAGCGGTGGCAATTCTCGGAAGTGGCGCCAAATTTCGCGCGTTTTCGCCCATGGCAAGCGCCCCGAAAATGGCCCAACAGCGGAGAAAAATAAAGAAGAATAATAATAGTGAACTCTTACAAGAACAATAGGGCCTTCGCCCTATAGGGCTCGGGCCCTAATTAAAGCCGCAAGCGGCCTCGACGGGCCCTCGCGCCAGCGGCCAAGGGGGGCGGGGGCATGCGTCCCCGCGAAAGACCTTCCACAGCTTCCTCGGCAAGAGACATTACTCCCACAATGGCGACAAAGCACAGAATTGGACACATGGCAACAATAGGGTCTCGCACTGAACGGTGCTCGGGGCCTAATAATAAAAATAATAATAATAATCCTTCAAAAACAATAGGGTCTTGCACTGGATGGTGCTCGGGCCCTAATAATAATAACTAGAAACTATATGCCAAGCAGGCACCATAATGCGAGAGGCAAAAATCACAACACGTTAGGGGGCGCTATAGAGGCCCTGAGGCCCGCCTGGATCTGGGCTTCTGGTTCTCAGTAGTGGTGGCAGTCTAAGAAAAAGGAGCCAAATCTCGTGCGTTGTCGACCATGGCAAGCGCCCCAATAAGGGTCTTGTAAAGAGTTTGCTTGGCAAGTTTGACAAATCAGAAGCTGCAATATCATTTTTGCCATAACCAGCACCCCCAGGGGCGAAAGTGCACAAAATTTGGCGTATATGTCAGGTGAGCTATGAAGAGTTTGCGTATGAAGTTTGATGACAAGTGAGTAAATAGAAGATGAGATATAGATTTTTCAAGAATAAATATTTTGGTTTTTCCCATGTCAGTAGGTGGCGCCATGCTGTACATGAGCGATTAAGAGTTGGAAAAATAAGTGTCTACAACAGCAACGTACTATCACAAGGTAGTGGTGTGAAGGAAAAGAGGAAAGATTGGATGTTTTGCCCAAAAATAGCGCCCCCAGTGGCGAAATATCACAGAAAATGGGTAACATGTCAGAAGCCCAATGCGGGATTTGCGTGTGAAGTATGAGCAGTTTTGAGCAATTTGAAGATATGTTATGAATTTTTAAGCATGTAAAATTTTGCATTGAAAATTGATTGACGTATAACTTCTGAACGGTTTATTCTACGTGAAACGTATTTAGGAACTTTTGTCAGCCTTGTCTGTAGATTATGTGTATCAATTTTGGTGACATTCCTATGAACGGTCTAGGAGGAGGTGCGCCGTCTTCGTGACCATGCATTTCGCACAAAAGTGAAATTACCTCACTTCCTGTTGGGCGTGGCTAATGCATTGGCATTACATTTTTGTCCGGCTTAGTGAGATACATATGCGTACCAAATGGCATGCCACTACTACAGACTACATGGCAACCAGGCACCTTAATGTGGGAGGCCAAAATCACAATGAGTTAGGGGGCGCTATAGAGGCCCTGAGGCCCGCCTGGATCTGGGCTTCTGGTTCTCAGTAGTGGTGGGAGTCTAAGAAAAAGGAGCCAAATTTCGTGCGATGTCGACCATGGCAAGCGCCCCAAAAAGGGTCTTGTAAAGAGTTTGCTTGCCAAGTTTGACAAATCAGAAGCTGCAATATCATTTCTGCCATAACCAGCACCCCCAGGGGCGAAAGTGCACAAAATTTGGCGTATATGTCAGGCGAGCTATGAAGAGTTTGCGTATGAAGTTTGATGACAATTGAGTAAACAGAAGATGAGATATAGATTTTTGAAGAATAAATCTTTTGGTTTTTCCCATGTCAGTAGGTGGCGCTATGCTGTACATGAGTGATTATGAGATGGAAAAATAAGTGTCCACAACAGCAACGCACGATCACAAGGTAGTGGTGTGAAGGAAAAGCATTATGGAATTATTTACCAAAAACCCGTTTTGGAGAAATTGCGTCAGCCAAAAACAGCGCCCCCCATGGACGAAAATTCCCAAAATGTGGTATACATGACATGGGATGTAGTAAGAGGGTGGCCGTGAAGTTTGACCAAATTTGAGGAAAGATTGGATTTTTTGCCCAAAAATAGCGCCCCCAGTGGCGAAATATAACAGAAATTGGGTAACATGTCAGAAGCCCAATGAGTGATTAGCGTGTGAAGTATGAGCAGTGTTGAGCAATTAGAAGATTTGTTATGAATTTTTTAGCATGTAAAATTTTGAAGTGAAAATTGATTGACGTATAACTTCTGAACGGTTTATCCTACGTGAAAGGTATTTAGTACCTTTTGTCAGCCATGTCTGTAGATGATGTGTATCAATTTTGGTGACATTCCTATGAACGGTCTAGGAGGAGTTGCGCCGTCTTCGTGGCCATGCATTTCACACAAAAGTGAAATTACCTCACTTCCTGTTGGGCGTGGCTAATGCATTGGCATTACATTTTTGTCCGGCTTAGTGAGATATATATGCATACCAAATGGCATGCCACTACTACAAACTATATGGCAACCAGGCACCTTAATGCGGGATGCCAAAATCACAACGACTTAGGGGGCGCTATAGAGGCCCTGAGCCCCGGCCAAGTGTGGGCTTTTGGTTATGAGTAGCGGTGGCAATTCTCGGAAGTGGGGCCAAATTTCGCGCGTTTTCGCCCATGGCAAGCGCCCCAAAAATGGCCCAACAGCGGAGAAAAATAAAGAAGAAGAAGAAGAAGAGAAAGAAGAAGACGGAAGAATAATAATAGTGAACTCTTACAAGAACAATAGGGCCTTCGCCCTATAGGGCTCGGGCCCTAATTAAAGCCGCAAGCGGCCTCGACGGGCCCTCGCGCCAGCGGCCAAGGGGGGCGGGGGCACGCGTCCCCGCGAAATACCTTCCACAGCTTCTTCGGCAAGAGACATTACTCCCATAATGGCGACAAAGCACAGAATCGGACACAGAGTACACGGTGCGCTGAGATGTTGTCATGGACAGAAAATTTTATGCCATGGCTTCCCAACCAAATTAATGTATTTACCTCCTCAGTCACCAAGCTATAGCTACAAAGGATTGTCTTCTGTTAGACATCTATTAGTCTGTATGTAACGCTACAACACTTGCTCCCGACTGCCTACCCATTCCCCACAAGTCATGTGTGTTTAAGGCAACCAAAACAACATACTCCTGGTGCCTCATGATTGTAAACACCTCTCCTGCAACTGATACAGCGCAATGAGCGCCCCCAGTGGTGAAAGTTCACCAAATTTGGTATACATGTCAAGGGACCTATGAAGAGTTGTTGTGTCAAGTTTGATCAAGTTTGACCAATCAGAAGCCGAGATATAAAATGTTGCCTGAAAACAGCGCCCCCAAGTGGCAAAAGTTTACAAAATTTGGGAGATATGTCAGGTGACCTGTTACGAGTGTGCGTATCAAGTTTGATCAAGATTGAGTAAATAGAAGATGAGATATTGATTTTTGAAGAAAAAATGTTGTGGTTTTTCCCATGTCAGTAGGTGGCGCTATGCTGTACATGAGCGATTATGAGTTGGAAAAATAAGTGTCTACAACAGCAACGTACTATCACAAGGTAGTGGTGTGAAGGAAAAGCATTATGGAATTATTTACCAAAAACCCGTTTTGGAGCAATTGCGTCGGCCAAAAACAGCGCCCCCCATGGACGAAAATTCCCAAAATGTGGTATACATGACAGGGGAGGTAGTAAGAGGGTGGCCGTGAAGTTTGACCAAATTTGAGGAAAGATTGGATTTTTTGCCCAAAAATAGCGCCCCCAGTGGCGAAATATCACAGAATTTGGGTAGCATGTCAGAAGCCCAATGAGTGATTTGCGAGTGAAGTATGAGCAGTTTTGAGCAATCAGAAGATTTGTTATGAATTTGTAAGCATGTAAAATTTTGCATTGAAAATTGATTGACGTATAACTTCTGAACGGCTTATCCTACGTGAAACGTATTTAGGAACTTTTGTCAGCCATGTCTGTAGATGATGTCTATCAATTTTGGTGACATTCCTATGAACGGCCTAGGAGGAGTTGCGCCGTCTTCGTGGCCATGCATTTCGCAAAAAAGTGAAATTACCTCACTTCCTGTTGGGCGTGGCTAATGCATTGGCATTAGATTTTTGTCCGGCTTAGTGAGATACATACGCGAACCAAATGGCATGCCACTACTACAAACTACATGGCAACCAGGCACCTTTATGCGGGAGGCCAAAATCACAACGACTTAGGGGGCGCTAAAGAGGCCCTGAGGCCCGCCTGGGTCTGGGCTTCTGGTTCTCAGTAGCGGTCGCAGTCTAAGAAAAAGGAGCAAAATTTCGTGCGTTGTCGACCATGGCAAGCGCCCCAAAAAGGGTCTTGTAAAGAGTTTGCTTGCCAAGTTTGACAAATCAGAAGCTGCAATATCATTTTTGCCATAACCAGCACCCCCAGGGGCGAAAGTGCACAAAATTTGGTGTAAATGTCAGGTGAGCTATGAAGAGTTTGCGTATGAAGTTTGATGACAATTGAGTAAATAGAAGATGAGATATAGATTTTTGAAGAATAAATTTTTTGGTTTTTCCCATGTCAGTAGGTGGCGCTATGCTGTACATGAGCGATTATGAGTTGGAAAAATAAGTGTCTACAACAGCAACGTACTATCACAAGGTAGTGGTGTGAAGGGAAAGCATTATGGAATAATTGACCAAAAACCCGTTTTGGAGCAATTGCGTCGGCCAAAAACAGTGCCCCCCATGGATGAAAATACCCAAAATGTGGTATACATGACATGGGAGGTAGTAAGAGGGTGGCCGTGAAGTTTGACCAAATTTGAGGAAAGATTGGATTTTTTGCCCAAAAATAGCGCCCCCAGTGGCGAAATATCACAGAAATTGGATAACATGTCAGAAGCCCAATGAGTGATGTGCGTGTGAAGTATGAGCAGTTTTGAGCAACTAGAAGATTTGTTATGAATTTTTAAGCATGTAAAATTTTGTATCGAAAATTGATTGACGTATAACTTCTGAACGGTTTATGCTACGTGAAACGTATTTAGTAACTTTTGTCAGCCATGTCTGTAGATGATGTGTATCAATTTTGGTGACATTCCTATGAACGGTCTAGGAGGAGTTGCGCCGTCTTCGTGGCCATGCATTTCGCACAAAAGTGAAATTACCTCACTTCCTGTTGGGCGTGGCTAATGCATTGGCATTACATTTTTGTCCGGCTTAGTGAGATACATATGCATACCAAATGGCATGCCACTACTACAAACTACATGGCAACCAGGCACCTTAATGCAGGAGACCAAAATCACAACGACTTAGGGGGCGCTATAGAGGCCCTGAGCCCCGGCCAAGTTTGGGCTTTTGATTCTGAGTAGGGGTGGCAATTCTCGGAACTGGTGCCAAATTTCGTGCGTTTTCGCCCATGGCAAGTGCCCCGAAAATGGCCAAACAGTGGAGAAAAATAAAGAAGAAGAAGAAGAGGAAGAGAAGACGGAAGAATAATTAAAGCCGCAAGCGGCCTCGACGGGCCCTCGCGCCAGCGGCCAAGGGGGGCGGTGGCATGCGTCCCCGCGAAACACCTTCCACAGCTTCTTCGGCAAGAGACATAACTCCCACAATGGCGACAAAGCACAGAATTGGACACATGGCAACAAGAGGGTCTCGCACTGTACGGTGCTCAGGGGGCGCTATAGAGGCCCTGAGGCCCGCCTGGATCTGGGCTTCTGGTTCTCTGTAGCGGTGGCAGTCTAAGAAAAAGGAGCCACATTTCGTGCGTTGTCGACCATGGCAAGCGCCCCAATAAGGGTCTTGTAAAGAGTTTGCTTGCCAAGTTTGACAAATCAGAAGCTGCAATATCATTTTTGCCATAACCAGCACCCCCAGGGGCGAAAGTGCACAAAATTCGGCGTATATGTCAGGTGAGCTATGAAGAGTTTGCGTATGAAGTTTGATGACAATTGAGAAAATAGAAGATGAGATATAGATTTTTGAAGAAGAAATTTTTTGGTTTTTCCCATGTCAGTAGGTGGCGCTATGCTGTACATGAGCGATTATGAGTTGGAAAAATAAGTGTCTACAGCAGCAGCGTACTATCACAAGGCAGTGGTGTGAAGGAAAAGCATTATGGAATTATTTACCAAAAACCCGTTTTGGAGCAAATGCATCGGCCAAAAACAGCGCCCCCCATGGACGAAAATTCCCAAAATGTGGTATACATGACATGGGAGGTACTAAGAGGGTGGCCATGAAGTTTGACCAAATTTGAGGAAAGATTGGATTTTTTGCCCAAAAATAGCGCCCCCAGTGGCGAAAGTGCACAAAATTTGGCGTACATGTAAGGTGCGCTATGAAGAGTTTGCGTATGAAGTTTGATGACAATTGAGTAAATAGAAGATGAGATATAGATTGTTGAAGAATACATTTTTTGGTTTTTCCCATGTCAGTAGGTGGCGCTATGCTGTACATGAGCGATTATGAGATGGAAAAATAAGTGTCTACAACAGCAATGTACTATCACAAGGCAGTGGTGTGAAGGAAAAGCATCATGGAATTATTTACCAAAAACCCGTTTTGGAGCAATTGCGTCGGCCAAAAACAGCGCCCCCCATGGATGAAAATTCCCAAAATGTGGTATACATGACATGGGAGGTAGTAAGAGGGTGGCCGTGAAGTTTGACCAAATTTGAGGAAAGATTGGAATTTTTGCCCAAAAATAGCGCCCCCAGTGGCGAAATATCACAGAAATTGGGTAACATGTCAGAAGCAAAATGCATGATTTACTTGTGAAGTATGAGCAGTTTTGAGCAATTAGAAGATTTGTTATGAATTTTTAAGCATGTAAAAATCTGCATTGAAAATTGATTGACGTATAACTTCTGACCGGTTTACCCTATGTGAAACGTATTTAGCACCTTTTGTCAACCATGTCTGTAGATGATGTGTATCAATTTTGGTGACGTTCCTATGAACGGTCTAGGAGGAGTTGCGCCGTCTTCGTGGCCATGCATTTCGCACAAAAGTGAAATTACCTCACTTCCTGTTGGGCGTGGCTAATGCATTGGCATTACATTTTTGTCCGGCTTAGTGAGATACATATGCCTACCAAATTGCATGCCACTACTACAAACTACATGGCAACCAGGCACCTTAATGCGAGAGGCAAAAATCACAACACGTTAGGGGGCACTATAGAGGCCCCGAGGCCCGCCTGGATCTGGGCTTCTGGTTCTCAGTAGGGGTGGCAGTCAAAGAAAAAGGGGCAAAATTTCGAGCGTTGTCGACCATGGCAAGCGCCCCAATAAGGGTCTTGTAAAGAGTTTGCTTGCCAAGTTTGGCAAATCAGAAGCTGCAATATCATTTTTGCCATAACCAGCACCCCCAGTGGCAAAAGTGCACAAAATTTGGCGTATATGTCAGGTGAGCTATGAAGAGTCTGCGTATGAAGTTTGATGACAATTGAGTAAATAGAAGATGAGATATAGATTTTTGAAGAATAAATTTTTTGGTTTTTCCCATGTCATTAGGTGGCGCTATGCTGTACATGAGCGATTATGAGATGGAAAAATAAGCGTCGACAACAGCAACCTACTCTCACAAGGTAGGGGTGTGAAGGAAAAGCATGATGGAATTATGTACCAAAAACCCGTTTTGGAGCAATTGCGTCGGCCAAAAACAGCGCCCCCCATGGACGAAAATTCCCGAAATGTGGTATACATGACAGGGGAGGTAGCAAGAGGGTGGCCGTGAAGTTTGACCAAATTTGAGGAAAGACTGGAATTTTTGCCCAAAAATAGCGCCCCCAGTGGCGAAATATCACAGAAATTGGGTAACATGTCAGAAGCCCAATGAGTGATTAGCGTGTGAAGTATGAGCAGTGTTGAGCAATTAGAAGATTTGTTATGAATTTTTTAGCATGTAAAATGTTGAAATGAAAATTGATTGATGTATAACTTCTGAACGGTTTATCCTACGTGAAACGTATTTAGTAACTTTTGTCAGCCATGTCTGTAGATGATGTGTATCAATTTTGGTGACATTCCTATGAACGGTCTAGGAGGAGTTGCGCCGTCTTCGTGGCCATGCATTTCGCACAAAAGTGAAATGACCTCACTTCCTGTTGGGCGTGGCTAATGCATTGGCATTACGTTTTTGTCCGGCTTAGGGAGATACATATGCATACCAAGAGGCATGCCACTACTACAAACTATATGGCAACCAGGCACCTTAATGCGGGAGGCCAAAATCACAACGACTTAGGGGGCGCTATAGAGGCCCTGAGCCCCGGCCAAGTTTGGGCTTTTGGTTCTGAGTAGCGGTGGCAATTCTCGGAAGTGGTGCCAAATTTCGCGCGTTTTCGCCCATGGCAAGCGCCCCGAAAATGGCCCAACAGCGGAGAAAAATAAAGAAGAAGAAGAAGAAGAAGACGGAAGAATAATAATAGTGAACTCTTACAAGAACAATAGGGCCTTCGCCCTATAGGGCTCGGGCCCTAATAATAGTGAACTCTTACAAGAACAATAGGGCCTTCGCCCTATAGGGCTCGGGCCCTAATAATAGTGAACTCTTACAAGAACAATAGGGCCTTCGCCCATAGGGCTCGGGCCCTAATAATCCTTCAAAAACAATAGGGTCTCGCACTGTACGGTGCTCGGGCCCTAATAATAACAATAATAATTAAAGCCGCAAGCGGCCTCGACGGGCCCTCGCGCCAGCGGCCAAGGGGGGCGGGGGCATGCGTCCCCGCGAAATACCTTCCACAGCTTCCTCGGCAAGAGACATTACTCCCACAATGGCGACAAAGCACAGAATTGGACACATGGCAACAATAGGGTCTCGCACTGTACGGTGCACGGGGCCTAATAATAATAGCGAAAGTGCACAAAATTTGGCGTATATGTCAGGTGAGCTATGAAGAGTTTGCGTATGAAGTTTGATGACAATTGAGTAAATAGAAGATGAGATATAGATTTTTGAAGAATAAATTTTTTGGTTTTTCCCATGTCAGAAGGTGGCGCTATGCTGTACATGAGCGATTATGAGTTGGAGAAATAAGTGTCTACAACAGCAACGTACTATCACAAGGAAGTGGTGTGAAGGAAAAGCATTATGGAACTATTTCCCAAAAACCCGTTTTGGAGCAATTGCGTCGGCCAAAAACAGCGCCCCCCATGGATGAAAATTCCCAAAATGTGGTATACATGACATGGGAGGTAGTAAGAGGGTGGCCGTGAAGTTAGACCAAATTTGAGGAAAGATTGGATTTTTTGCCCAAAAATAGCGCCCCCAGTGGCGAAAGTGCACAAAATTTGGCATATATGTCAGGTGAGCTATGAAGAGTTTGCGTGTGAAGTTTGATGACAATTGAGTAAATAGAAGATGAGATATAGATTTTTGAAGAATAAATTTTTTGGTTTTTCCCATGTCAGTAGGTGGCGCTATGCTGTACATGAGCGATTATGAGTTGGAAAAATAAGTTTCCACAACAGCAACGTACTATCACAAGGTAGTGGTGTGAAGGAAAAGCATTATGCAATTATTAACCAAAAACCCGTTTTGGAGCAATTGCGTCGGCCAAAAACAGCGCCCCCCATGGACGAAAATTTCCAAAATGTGGTATACATGACATGGGAGGTAGAAAGAGGGTGGCAAGGAAGTTTGACCAAATTTGAGGAAAGATTGGAATTTTTGCCCAAAAATAGCGCCCCCAGTGGCGAAATATCACAGAAATTGGGTAACATGTCAGAAGCCCAAGGAGTGATTTGCGTGTGAAGTATTAGCAGTTTTGAGCAATCAGAAGATTTGTTATGAATTTTTAAGCATGTAAAATTTTGCATCGAAAATTGATTGACGTATAGCTTCTGAACGCTTTATCCTACATGAAACATATTTAGTAACTTTTGACAGCCATGTCTGTAGATGATGTGTATCAATTTTGGTGACATTCCTATGAACGGTCTAGGAGGAGTTGCGCCGTCTTCGTGGCCATGCATTTCGCACAAAAGTGAAATTACCTCACTTCCTGTTGGGCGTGGCTAATGCGTTGGCATTACATTTTTGTCCGGCTTAGTGAGATACATATGCGTACCAAATGGCATGCCACTACTACAAACTACATGGCACCCAGGCACCTTAATGCGGGAGGCCAAAATCACAACGACTTAGGGGGCGCTATAGAGGCCCTGAGCCCTGGCCAAGTTTGGGCTTCTGGTTCTGAGTAGCGGTGCCAATTCTCGGAACTGGCGCCAAATTTCGTGCGTTTTCGCCCATGGCAAGTGCCCCGAAAATGGCCCAACAGCGGAGAAAAATAAAGAAGAAGAAGAAGACGGAAGAAGAAGAAGAAGAAGAAGAAGAAGAAGAAGAAGACGGAAGAATAATAATAGTGAACTCTTACAAGAACAATAGGGCCTTCGCCCAAAGGGCTCGGGCCCTAATTAAAGCCGCAAGCGGCCTCGACGGGCCCTCGCGCCAGCGGCCAAGGGGGGCGGGGGCATGCGTCCCCGCGAAATACCTTCCACAGCTTCTTCGGCAAGAGACATTACTCCCACAATGGCGACAAAGCACAGAATCGGACACAGAGTACACGGTGTGCTGAGATGTTGTCATGGACAGAAAATTTTATGCCATGGTTTCCCAACCAAATTAATGTATTTACCTCATCAGTCACCAAGCTATAGCTACATAGGATTGTCTTCTGTTAGACATCTATTAGTCTGTATGTAACGCTACAACACTTGCTCCCGACTGCCTACCCATTCCCCACAAGTCATGTGTGTTTAAGGCAACCAAAACAACATACACCTGGTGCCTCATGATTGTAAACACCTCTCCTGCAACTGATACAGCGCAATGAGCGCCCCCAGTGGTGAAAGTTCACCAAATTTGGTATACATGTCAAGGGACCTATGAAGAGTTGTTGTGTCAAGTGTGATCAAGTTTGACCAATCAGAAGCCGAGATATAAAATGTTGCCTGAAAACAGCGCCCCCAGTGGCAAAAGTTTACAAAATTTGGGAGATATGTCAGATGACCTGTTAAGAGTGTGCATATCAAGTTTGATCAAGATTGAGTAAATAGAAGATGAGATATTGATTTTTGAAGAAAAAATGTTTTGGTTTTTCCCATGTCAGTAGGTGGCGCTATGCTGTACATGAGCGATTATGAGTTGGAAAAATAAGTGTCTACAACAGCAACGTACGATCACAAGGTAGTGGTGTGAAGGAAAAGCATTAAGGAATTATTTAACAAAAACCCGTTTTGGAGCAATTGCGTCGGCCAAAAACAGTGCCCCCCATGGACGAAAATTCCCAAAATGGGGTATACATGACATGGGAGGTAGTAAGAGGGTGGCCGTGAAGTTTGACCAAATTTGAGGAAAGATTGGATTTTTTGCCCAAAAATAGCGCCCCCAGTGGCGAAATATCACAGAATTTGGGTAGCATGTCAGAAGCCCAATGAGTGATGTGCTTGTGAAGTATGAGCAGTTTTGAGCAATTAGAAGATTTGTTATGAATTTTTAAGCATGTAAAATTATGCATTGAAAATTGATTGACGTATAACTTCTGAACGGCTAATCCTACGTGAAACGTACTTAGGAACTTTTGTCAGCCATGGCTGCAGATGATGTCTATCAATTTTGGTGACATTCCTATGAACGGCCTAGGAGGAGTTGCGCCGTCTTCGTGGCCATGCATTGCGCACAAAAGTGAAATTACCTCACTTCCTGTTGGGCGTGGCTAATGCATTGGCATTACATTTTTGTCCGGCTTAGTGAGATACATATGCCTACCAAATGGCATGCCACTACTACAAACTACATGGCAACCAGGCACCTTTATGCGGGAGGCCAAAATCACAACGACTTAGGGGGTGCTAAAGAGGCCCTGAGGCCCGCCTGGAGCTGGGCTTCTGGTTCTCTGTAGCGGTGGCAGTCTAAGAAAAAGGAGCCAAATTTCGTGCGTTGTCGACCATGGCAAGCGCCCCAAAAAGGGTCTTGTAAAGAGTTTGCTTGCCAAGTTTGACAAATCAGAAGCTGCAATATCATTTTTGCCATAACCAGCACCCCCAGGGGCGAAAGTGCACAAAATTTGGCGTATATGTCAGGCGAGCTATGAAGAGTTTGCGTATGAAGTTTGATGACAATTGAGTAAATAGAAGATGAGATATAGATTTTTGAAGAATAAATTTTTTGGTTTTTCCCATGTCAGTAGGTGGCGCTATGCTGTACATGAGCGATTATGAGTTGGAAAAATAAGTGTCTACAACAGCAACGTACTATCACAAGGTAGTGGTGTGAAGGGAAAGCATTATGGAATAATTTACCAAAAACCCGTTTTGGAGCAATTGCGTCGGCCAAAAACAGCCCCCCCCATGGACGAAAATTCCCAAAATGTGGTATACATGACATGGGAGGTAGTAAGAGGGTGGCCGTGAAGTTTGACCAAATTTGAGGAAAGATTGGATTTTTTGCCCAAAAATAGCGCCCCCAGTGGCGAAATATCACAGAAATTGGGTAACCTGTCAGAAGCCCAATGAGTGATGTGCGTGTGAAGTATGAGCAGTTTTGAGCAACTAGAAGATTTGTTATGAATTTTTAAGCATGTAAAATTTTGCATCAAAAATTGATTGACGTATAACTTCTGAACGGTTTATGCTACGTGAAACGTATTTAGTAACTTTTGTCAGCCATGTCTGTAGATGATGTGTATGAATTTTGGTGACATTCCTATGAACGGTCTAGGAGGAGTTGTGCCGTCTTCGTGGCCATGCATTTCGCACAAAAGTGAAATTACCTCACTTCCTGTTGGGCGTGGCTAATGCATTGGCATTACATTTTTGTCCGGCTTAGTGAGATACATATGCGTCCCATATGGCATGCCACTACTACAAACTACATGGCAACCAGGCACCTTAATGCGGGAGACCAAAATCACAACGACTTAGGGGGCGCTATAGAGGCCCTGAGCCCCGGCCAAGTTTGGGCTTTTGGTTCTGAGTAGCGGTGGCAATTCTCGGAACTGGCGCCAAATTTCGTGCGTTTTCGCCCATGGCAAGTGCCCCGAAAATGGCCCAACAGCGGAGAAAAATAAAGAAGAAGAAGAAGAAGAAGAAGAAGAAGAAGACGGAAGAATAATAATAGTGAACTCTTACAAGAACAATAGGGCCTTCGCCCTATAGGGCTCGGGCCCTAATTAAAGCCGCAAGCGGCCTCGACGGGCCCTCGCGCCAGCGGCCAAGGGGGGCGGGGGCGTGCGTCCCCGCGAAATACCTTCCACAGCTTCTTCGGCAAGAGACATTACTCCCGCAATGGCGACAAAGAACAGAATTGGACACATGGCAACGATAGGGTCTCGCACTGTACGGTGCTCGGGCCCTAATAATAATAGCGCCCTAATAAGGGTCTTGTAAAGAGTTTGCTTGCCAAGTTTGACAAATCAGAAGCTGCAATATCATTTTTGCCATAACCAGCACCCCCAGGGGCGAAAGTGCACAAAATTAGGCCTACATGTCAGGTGAGCTATGAAGAGTTTGCGTATGAAGTTTGATGACAATTGAGTAAATAGAAGATGAGATATAGATTTTTGAAGAATAAAATTTTTGGTTTTTCCCATGTCAGTAGGTGGCGCTATGCTGTACATGAGCGATTATGAGTTGGAAAAATAAGTGTCTACAACAGCAACGCACTATCACAAGGTAGTGGTGTGAAGGAAAAGCATTATGGAATTATTTACCAAAAACCCGTTTTGGAGCAATTACGTCGGCCAAAAACAGCGCCCCCCATGGACGAAAATTCCCAAAATGTGGTATACATGACATGGGAGGTAGGAAGAGGGTGGCCGTGAAGTTTGACCAAATTTGAGGAAAGACTGGAATTTTTGCCCAAAAATAGCGCCCCCAGTGGCGAATTATCACAGAAAGTGGGTAACATGTCAGAAGCCCAATGAGTGATCTGCGTGTGAAGTATGAGCAGTTTTGAGCAAGTAGAAGATTTGTTATGAATTTTTAAGCATGTAAAATTTTGCATCGAAAATTGATTGACGTATAACTTCTGAACGGTTTATCCTACATGAAACGTATTTAGTAACTTTTGTCAGCCATGCATGTAGATAATGTGTATCAATTTTGTTGACATTCCTATGAACGGTCTAGGAGGAGTTGCGCCGTGTTCGTGGCCATGCATTTCGCACAAAAGTGAAATTACCTCACTTCCTGTTGGGCGTGGCTAATGCATTGGCATTACATTTTTGTCCGGCTTAGTGAGATACATATCCGTACCAAATGGCATGCCACTACTACAAACTACACGGCACCCAGGCACCTTTATGCGGGAGGCCAAAATCACAACGACTTAGGGGGCGCTATAGAGGCCCTGAGCCCCGGCCAAGTTTGGGCTTTTGTTTCTGAGTAGCGGTGGCAATTCTCGGTACTGGTGCCAAATTTGGTGCGTTTTCGCCCATGGCAAGCGCCCCGAAAATGGCCCAACAGCGGAGAAAAATAAAGAAGAAGAAGAAGAAGAAGAAGAAGAATAGTGAACTCTTACAAGAACAATAGGGCCTTCGCCCTATAGGGCTCGGGCCCTAATAATAGTGAACTCTTACAAGAACAATAGGGCCTTCGCCCATAGGGCTCGGGCCCTAATTAAATACCTGAATGTATGGACTACAATTCCTGTTGCATTTCTCTTGACAAAATGCTCCACTGTCGCCATCTGCTGGAACAATTCTGAAATGCAAAGCTTCAACCTTTTTAACTCTTGAGTTGGAGTACAAAAGCCCAGGCCCCTGAACCACGTCCTGTAAAAGTTTGTTGTTGTTTCTTTGTCCTGAACTCATCTCATTATCTCTAGCCGCTTTATCCTGCTCTACAGGGTCGCAGACAAGCTGGAGCCTATCCCAGCTGACTACGGGCAAAAGGCGGGGTACACCCTGGACAAGTCGCCAGGTCATCACAGGGCTGACACATAGACACAGACAACCATTCACACCTACAGTCAATTTAGAGTCACCAGTTAACCTAACCTGCATGTCTTTGGACTGTGGGGGAAACCGGAGCACCCGGAGGAAACCCACGCGGACACGGGGAGAACATGCAAACTCCACACAGAAAGGCCCTCGCCGGCCACGGGGCTCGAACCCAGACCTTCTTGCTGTGAGGCCACAGTGCTAACCACTACACCACCGTGCCGTCCTGTCCTGAACTTAAATTGATTATTTCAGTTGTCTTATTATCAGGTTACTTAGGGTTTTTTTTCCCCAAAATATATTATCTTAGTAATACATTACATTCATATTCGAGTTAGCTAACACTATATAATAACTTACATCATTAATAGCAATGAATGAAACATTAGCTCCTCTGAATTTGACAATTAACAAATGAACAAATATTATTCAAAATTTATATAAGCACATGTTTACAAAGGACAGTAATTTAGTTTCTATTTCATTGGAATATTCATAATTATAATTTGCATGTTTTCTTTTATAATAAATGAGTGGGTAGTGTTAGCGCCAGTTGAGCAGTAGCTCCAGTTTATCTTGGTTTAAGTCAAGTTAAGTCAAGTTTGTTTGTATAGCGCTTTTAACAATAAACATTGTCACAAAGCAGCTTTACAGAATTTGAACGACTTAAAACATGAGCTAATTTTATCCCTAATCTATCCCCAATGAGCACACCTGTGGCGATGGTGGCAAGGAAAAACTCCCTCAGACGACATGAGGAAGAAACCTCGAGAGGAACCAGACTCAAAAGGGAACCCATCCTCATTTGGGCAACAACAGACAGCATGACTATAACATTAACAGTTTTAACATGAAGTCAGTTTCGTTGATGTTATAAACTCTTCATTGATGGAAACTTGAGTGCAAAACTGTTCATGACAACTGCAGTCCTAAAGTCAGCAAGTCAACTGTAGTCCTCAGCCATAAGTCCAGAGCGTCTTCCAAGTGTGACTTTCAACTGTCCACATGGGGCCGTCCTCCACAGGACCGATGCGATGAGACTCCAACCAGACACAGCTGCACCAAGATGGATCAGGCCATTTATTGTCTGTGGGTGAGTTTTACATGTACACTGCAAAAAATGATGTCTTATCAAGTGAAAATATCTTGAAAATAGTTGAAATGATCTACTGTAGCTTTTCCTATTAGAAGAATACAAAACACCAATTCTGAGATTATTAAACCTAGTTCTAGATTGCAACCAAGTTATTCTAAAATGTCTTATCAAGTAAAAATATCTGTCCATGCAGCAAGATAATTTCACTACTGTTAAGTAATTTTCTCCTCAAATTCATCTTTAAATTTTTTTGCAGTGTACTCTCCATATTTGTGGGTTTGGTTTTTTTGTTTGTTTGTTTGTTTTACCAGGTTCTCTTGTTTAAGATTACAGTCCAAAAAACATGGAGGTACGTGAATTATTTACTGTGTGAATTAATATGTGTGTGTGTGTGTGTGTGTGTGTGTGTGTGTTGTTCTCCAGTGAACGGGGCATCCAACCCAGGGTGTATTTCCACCTCACACCCAGTCTTACTGGGGTAGGCTCAGGATCCACCACCATCTTTATCAGGATAAAGTGCTTTTAGAACATGAATAAATGAATAAATCAGCTGTTTTAACTGTGTTGGTGGACTCAAGCTACGTATTCTTGACATGTCCCTACGTTCACCAGCAGGCCTCATTGTGTAGTAGAGATTACTAGCCTGGCTCAGCCATCCCCACTACTATATCCCCACTACTATATCCCCACTACTATATCCACACTACTATATCCACACTACTATATCCCCACTACTATATCCACACTACTATATCCCCACTACTATATCCACACTACTATATCCACACTACTATATCCACACTACTATATCCACACTACTATATCCCCACTACTATATCCACACTACTATATCCACACTACTATATCCCCACTACTATATCCACACTACTATATTCACACTACTATATCCCCACTACTATATCCACACTACTATATCCACACTACTATATCCCCACTACTATATCCACACTACTATATCCACACTACTATATCCCCACTACTATATCCACACTACTATATCAACACTACTATATCCCCACTACTATATCCACACTACTATATCCCCACTACTATATCCACACTACTATATCCACACTACTATATCCCCACTACTATATCCACACTACTATATCCACACTACTATATCCCCACTACTATATCCACACTACTATATCAACACTACTATATCCCCACTACTATATCCACACTACTATATCCACACTACTATATCCCCACTACTATATCCACACTACTATATCCCCATACTATATATTATATTGTACATTAATGATTTATGTAATGTATCAAGTATAATGAAATGCATATTATTTGCTGATGATACAAACATCTTTTGCGCCGGGGACAATGCACAGCAGCTTATGGAAACAATCACAACCGAAATGAATAAATTAAAAAGGTGGTTTAACGTAAACAAATTGTCATTGAATTTGAGTAAAACAAAGATTATGTTATTTGGAAAATATAAGTCGAACCCTCAAGTTGAATTGAAAATTGACAACATAACCATAGAAAGAGTGTATGAAATAAAATTTCTGGGTGTGATTGTTGATCATAAAGTCTGCTGGAAACCGCATATTAATCATGTTAAAGCAAAAATAGCAAAGATTACTGCAATTTGGGGGAAATCAAGACACATTCTGGACTATAAATCACTACATACTCTGTATAATGCACTCATACTTCCATATTTGAGCTACTGTGTGGAGATATGGGGTAATACCTACAAATCTAACTTGCAGCCGTTATGCACATTACAAAAAAGAGCAATAAGAATTGTCAATAATACGGGATATCTTGAGCATACAAACACATTATTCGTAAAAGCACACACTCTGAAATTCACTGATCTGGTTAAACACAAGACTGCACAAATTATGTATAAAGCAAGACATAACCTTCTTCCGGGTGAGGTACAAAATACATTTATGGAAAGGCAGGGTGGGTATAACCTGAGAGGGGAAATGAATTTTAAGAGAGTAAATGTTAGAACAACTATGAAAAGTATGTGCATAACAGTCTGTGGGGTGAAATTGTGGAATGGTCTGGAAAATGAACTCAAAAATAGCACCAACATAAAACTGTTTAAAAAATTATATAAAAACATGTTAAGAAAAATATATGAGAATGAGGACAGGCAGACTATATAGGTGATGATGAAATTGAGAGTAAGTCTGTGACTGGTCTTCTTGTATTTAGTGTATAGTTATAGGTATGTGTATATGTATGTACTGTATATATGTATTGTATGTGTGTCTATATGCATAACATATGTATCTGTATATATGATTTGATTTGGTCGATATTATACCATGCCGGTATGTTTTGGTATGTTGGTATGTTTTCTTTTTGTTTATTGCTTTTGTTTTCTTTTGTGTATATATAGTTTATTATGGTGGAAAGTGACATTTGATTAGCGGTAGTATAGAGGGTTAGGATTGGATAAGTTATTACTTCTTCCTAATCCTTTCTGAACATTATGTTATTGCCTTGTGGCTACGCTATTCTGTTTGTTTATGATGATGTTTTGATTATTGTATTTTTTATTTAAATTTTTATTTTTATATCTTTCTTCTTTATTGTTCAGAATAAAGTAATCAATCAATCAATCAATCAATCAATCAATCAATCAATATCCCCCACTACTATATCCCCACTACTATATCCCCGCTAATATATCCACACTATTATATCAACACTACTATATCCCCACTACTATATCCCCACTACTATATCCCCACTACTATATCCCCGCTAATATATCCACACTATTATATCAACACTACTATATCCCCACTACTATATCCCCACTACTATATCCACACTACTATACCCCCACTACTATATCCCCACTACTATATCCACACTACTATATCCCCACTACTATATCCCCACTATTATATCAACACTACTATATCCCCACTACTATATCCCCACTACTATATCCACACTACTATATCCCCACTACTATATCCCCACTACTATATCCACACTACTATACCCCCACTACTATATCCCCACTACTATATCCCCACTACTATATCCCCACTACTATACCCCCACTACTATATCCCCACTACTATACCCCCACTACTATATCCCCACTACTATACCCCCACTACTATATCCCCACTACTATATTAACACTACTATATCAACACTTGATTCTTGGCACATATTTGTTTATCTTTACTAGTGGTTTGCAAAAGTAGTAATCGAGTCTTCACACTTTGTTTTAATTTGAAATACCACAGATATTCCATTTATTTATTTTCTAATAAAAATAACATCAAAGCTGTCAAGGTAAGAAACATCTGCCTAGTTGAGGTGATTGACACTGGCAAAGGTGAGTGGAAAATTATAAATTGTAGGTAGGCCTGTTGATATTATTAAGAATATTAATAATAATTGTGTGCAGCACTTAATAAAGGTCAAATAAATAGGCCTATAAAATAAATACATTTAAAAAAACAGTGAAATTATAATAATATGAGCAATAGATCAATAGATCACAGCAGTTGTGCTGTGTCCTGCACGTCATTGCTCTCATCCATGGCCAAAGCAAAAAACTCGAATTCTGACGCTTTCTCATTCAGCTGGTCATACACGTTGTCCCCCAAATCTTCGGTTCGCCTGGTCATAGTAGGTGCGGAGAGACTCACCGCGTTGAGCACTTCCTTCTTGTCAGGACACACCTCCTCGGCCACAGCAAGCATGCATACTTTAACAAAGTCCCCATCAGTAAACGGCTCTCCATGGGTAGCTAGTAGGCAGTGTTGCCATAGTTAATTTGAAACAGTAATCTGACTACTGACTACTTATTTAAAAAGAAACTTAGTTAAGTTAC
Source organism: Neoarius graeffei (assembly GCF_027579695.1). Classification (NCBI taxonomy): domain Eukaryota; kingdom Metazoa; phylum Chordata; class Actinopteri; order Siluriformes; family Ariidae; genus Neoarius; species Neoarius graeffei. Next base: position 121,133,941 of record NC_083569.1, on the reverse strand, counting down.
TGACTACTTGCTTTCAAAAGTAACTAATGGCCCTTTTCCACTACCCTTTTTCAGCTCACTTCAGCTCGCTTCAGCTCACTTCAGCCCGACACGGCTCGCGTTTCGACTACCAAAAACCAGCACGACTCAGCTCGTTTCAGCCCTGCTTAGCCCCTAAAACTCGCACCGTTTTGGAGTGGGGCTGAAGCGAGCCAAACCGTGCCGAGTGAGGCTGGAGGCGTGAGCAGACACTCCCCTGCGCGCTGATTGGTGAGGAGGCGTGTCCTCACATGCCCACACACGCCCCGCGAGCGCGCTGGGATCTGTAAACACCGCAAACCCGGAAGAAGAATAATTACGAATTACGAGAATTTCTGAAGCCTTATGCGCCTCGCCTCATCTATACGCTCTTGCCAGTATCTGTCCGCGTTGTCGGTGACAACAAGCCACAGCACCAAGACCAGCAACACTAACGACTCCATGTCCTCCATGTTTATTGTTTACTATCCGGGTCGTGAGACTACCGCTTAAAAGCTCACTGAATCAGTGACATACAGAGCATCGTGGACGAGTTCGTGGAGCGCAAGGCTCGTCGTATGCCCTTCAAATAATGCGCGCAGTAGGCTATTGATGTTTTATTATGAGCCATGTACAGTATGTCGCCTAATGTTTTTTTGTTTGAGTTACATGTTCGTTTGAAGGACTTAATGTACAAAATAATATAGTTGCACCCCGTAGTGTTGAAATTGGTAAACACAGTGCATTCAGTGAGGTTTGCACCGCCCTCCTTTTATTTCTGACTCTTCCTGTCACCGTTGCAACCTCTGAGCGCTCATTCGTATGCCCTTCAAATAATGTGCGCAGTATAGGCTATTGATGTTTTATTATGAGCCATGTACAGTATCCTAATGTTTTTTGTTTCTGAGTTACATGTTCGTTTGAAGGACTTGATGTACTAAATAACATAGTTGCACCCGGTAGTGTTGAAATTGGTAAACACCGCAGTTGCGGACATTTTGTAGCCTAAAATGATGTTATGATAAGCTTTAATAAAGGGCCCGGTCATTTGCCCCGCCCCCGGCCCGGCTCTGACTTGTTCCGCCACTGTCACTGATGTCACTGTTTGCGCTGCTTAACGACATCACGTGACGTCCACCCACTTTCGCTAACTCCACCCAATGTGTCCACCCACTTCCAGCCAGCACGGTTCAGCGCGGTTGTAGTCGAAATGCAACTTCAATAGCCCCGCTCAGCTCAACTCAGCTCGACTCGGCACGGCACGACTCAGCCGCGTTTGTAGTGGAAAAGCGGCATAAGTTAGATTACAAGTTACTTTATTAGTTACTTTTAGCAGCAAATGATCCCCCATTCCCATAACATAAAAATGACTACCAGTTTTGCCAATACTCACTTCATTGATATTCATTTTAACCAGAACATCAAAAATTACACTGATATTTGAAAACTATTTCCTGAAAGAAATAGGCCTACATGGTTTTATAAAAAAAATAAAGACAGTCTTTCTTGACTTAAAATAAAAACTTCTTATAAAAATAAAATAGTCTTTCTTTACTTCATTTAACATAAATACTTCTTCTTATAAAAATAAAATAGTCTTGACTTCATTTAACTTTGTGGAATCTAATGGCAGTTATCTACATGAATGAACATTTTATGGGCCTATATTGAACATCTTATTGAACCTGCTGTTGTTCAGCATTAGAGCAGCAAGAAGTGGTTTTATGAAACAAAACAGTATAAAAAAATAAAATAGTCTTTCTTGACTTCATTTAACTTAAATGCTTCTTACAAAAAAACTTTCTTAACTCCATTTAACTTAAATACTTCTTATAAAAAATAAAATAGACAGTCTTTCTTGACAGTCTTAATTTAACATAAGTTCAACCACATACTGCCCAACCAATCTACTTAACTCTGCCCCACTTACTGGTTTTGAACCGAAGTCCAACTTTCTTTGTTTGCAGGGTGTGGGACCTCCTTCATTTGTTTTCTTTGCACCGGGCGGGACCTGCTCTGTTAACGTGGTTGTGCCATGCTGTGCCTCTAGATGTTTCTTTAGGTTTGATGTTGTATTCTTGAAGGCAGACAAGACTTTGTCGCCAGCACAGAGTGTACAACGAACCTTTATGTTGCCATCCTTAGCTGAAATAAAATCAAAAGGCATACCTCTCTCCCTCCATTGTTTACATCTGTCTCGTGCGCGGAGAGGAGATGACGTAACCTCATAGGAAATGTGTCACATAACCCAGATTGCCAAAAAAAATAAAAAATAAATAAATAAATAACCTACGTCGCCCCGAAACGCAAAAATAGTAACGCACAGTGTATTAGATAAGTAACTTAAATCTGACTACTGGTTTGGAAATAGCACTGCGTTAGACTACTTGTTACTGAAAAAAAGTAGTCCGACTACAGTAACGCGTTACTAAGTAGCGTGTTAGTGGCATCACTGCTAGTAGGTGAGCTACCTTATAGCTAGCTCGGACAGCAGCCTGGTTGATCTGGGTTTGGCGAAGGAATACATTCTGTTGTGCAGCCAGTCCGCATTTCATCCTCTGAATCCTGTCTTCTCTTATTTTCCCTCGCAAACTAGCATACTCTTTGTGGCGGGTTTCGTAGTGACGACACAGATTATATTCTTTGAAAACCGACACACTTTCTTTACATGCAAGACAAACTGCACGGTCCTTACACTGAACGAAAAAATAATCGGTGGTCCACTGTTCTTTAAAAACTTTGCACTCTCTGTCAGCTTTTCGCTTACCGCTCGCCATTTTGCTGTCCTGAACACTGACAGTTCTCTGCGCGTGCGCTGCCTGTCACTGCTTGATCGCGAGCATATGACAAAAATTCGGAAAATATGAATAGTTCATTTTATAACTAAATATCAATTTTAATTGATAAAATCAACAAAATACAAGATGCAGACATGTTATTATTTGCCAAAAAGCAATTTAGCAATTTTAAAAAATAGGCCATGACCACTTTTAGGGATTGCCTCATAGGGCTGGTTCAAATGGTGGGGGACAGAGGGGCTGGGGGGCCAGTCAAAGGGGGGTGGCGGGCCGGAGTCAGCCCACGGGCTGTAGTTTGATGACCCCTGATGTAGATCAAACTGTAAGTCCTACCATACAGATGTGAAACTTGGTCAACAGGTCATACTGTGTGCCAAATGCAGGCAAGTGAAATGGGCCCAATTGGCCTGATGGTGGCACTATAGTGCCAGAGTTTACATTTTATAAACAATTTTTTTTTTGCGAAGCTCAGTAATTATCAAGAATGTCATACTACTTACTCCTACTTTATCGAGCTACTTGCTCAAACAATCCTGACTATTCTTTCCCAATTATCCCTATCTTCCATTGCTGCCAGGAGCTGATCTTTGCTAAGATTGGTATCTCTCTCTAGTTGCTCGATGTATGTTATAGCAGGCCTTCCTACACTCCTTTTTCCATACAATGGTCCCCATAAAAGTACTTTGGATATAATTTCCCTTTTGCTACATCAGCAGTGACTTGTGAATCTCATCCTTCTTTCTTTTATAGTCTTAAAGAGTTGAGGAATATTTCCATATAGTTCTTTATTTGTTGCATGGTCTCTCCAACAAACATTTAATACAGTTTGCAATGTGTGTATAACAGCCATACAGATGCCGGGGGGGGGTGTACCGAAAGATCAGATGTTTTATAGCTACAGTTGAAAGTATGCTGTTGTATGGCTGTTCAAGCATTTTAGTGAATGTCCAATATCCAGCATTCTGAGGATTTCCAAATCATTCCCATTCCCATTTTATGCATTTCTACCCATCCCTTTGCAATTCTTGTTGATACATCTTTCTCATTACTGTCTATCCATGAGTCTAGGTATTTAAAGTCAGTTGCTATCTTCAATTCATATTCATCTTGAGTGATGACATTCTTGTGTTATTAGTTAAAAAGAATATGTTCTGTCTTTTTTCATTAAGATGCAAATCAATCAGTTTTGCAGCTCTCATCTCTGTGAAGTAGAAAATCCCGCAAGATCATCTGCAAAGTCTGCATCTGTGATGCTAATAGCCAGATGTCTAGTACTTCTTTTTTTTTTGATAGTATACCTACAATGTTCAAAGTCCGTCATGGCTAATTGCATTATATAATCTAGTGTTAGATTAAAAGGGTATGGGGCAAGAGTGTCAACTGGAAGTACACCTGCTAGAATTTCAAATAATTCAGTGTCTCCATCTGGCAAAAACACTTGGGTAATGGTGTTTTTGCATATGGTACAATACAGATGATCATGCTGTATTGACAATAAAATGTGGTATTCCTTTTTTTCATTTTTCCTGGCATCTTCCCCCAATGAATGGAATCTCAGATGCAGAGACAGAGACAAGGTTATTCAGTTCAAGGGTTTCACTTGAAAAGCAGGGCAGAAGTATCCAAACGGCAAGTAGACAATAATCCATAGGTGAAATACAGGCAAGGGGTCAATACCGAGTATCAATCTGAATCAGCAAACAATCCAAAAGTAGCAGGCAAAAAAATAAAGTCCATGATAGGCAGGTAAGGGTCAACAACAGGATTACATTCCAGAGAAAACTCAGAGCATTAACACATGAACAGGCTTTGTTACTGGGTTTGCACAGGCATGTCAACTCAAGACTGAGCAAAGGACTCAGGAAAACAGGAGGCTTAAATAGGCACATAAACAAGACTTGGGTGAAAATATCCATCCACTATCCATAACTGCTTATCCTATGCAGGGTCATGGGCAAGCTGGAGCCTTTCCCAGCTGGAGCCTTTCACACCCTGGACAAGTCGCCAAATCATCGCAGGGCTAACACATAGAGACAAACAACCATTCACACCTACGGTCAATTTAGGCCACCAATTACCCTAACCTGCATGTCTTTGGCTGAAGCACCCAGAAGAAACCCACACAGACATGGGGAGAACACTGGACTTGCTGTAGAAGGTCCTGGGTTCGAGCCCCGGGGCCGGCGAGGGCCTTTCTGTGTGGAGTTTGCATGTTCTCCCCGTGTCCGCGTGGGTTTCCTCCAGGTGCTCCGGTTTCCCCCACAGTCCAAAGACATGCAGGTTAGGTTAACTGGTGACTCTAAATTGACCGTAGGTGTGAATGTGAGTGTGAATGGTTGTCTGTGTCTATGTGTCAGCCCTGTGATGACCTGGCGACTTGTCCAGGGTGTACCCCGCCTTTCGCCCGTAGTCAGCTGGGATAGGCTCCAGCTTGCCTGCGACCCTGTAGAAGGATAAAGCAGCTAGAGATAATGAGATGAGATCCTTCTTGCTGTGAGGTGACAGTGCTAACCACTACACCACCCTAGGTGAAAATAACACATCAATAATGAGACAACATGTGACTGACACCAAACAAAAACACTGAGGACCTCACATGGCCAAAAGTGGAACAGCAGTCACAAAAGTTGTGACAGAACCCCCTCCCTACAAACATCTCCTAATGTTCCTTCTGGGGTGATCAGGATGTTTCTGGTGGAAATTCTTTATGAGATCTGGGTCCAGAATGTCTCGGACTGGAACCCAGGACCACTCCTCTGGGCCATACCCCTCCCAGTCCACCAGATATTGTAAGCCTCGCCGAACACATCAGGAATCCAGGAGACAGTTAATTGTGTAAACTGGCTCACTATGAATGATTCTAGGGGGTGGTGGGGTTCTGGTTGCAGGAGTCAGTGGGCCAGTGGTAACAGGTCGTAGATGGGAGATGTGGAAGTTGGGATTAATGTGCATGGCCCAGGGAAGTTGAAGATGATAGGAGACCAGATTAATCCTCCTCAAGACCTTAAAGGGTCCCACGAATCATGGAGCCAACTTGAAGGACTCCACCCACAGGAGAAGATCTCATGTTGACAACCAGACTCATTTGCCCAGGATGTAGTGATGGAGCAGGTCTGCGATGGCAGTTGGACTGGAGCTGGTATTATCGTGCAGACCTTTGAAAAGCTGACTGGAACTTATGCTAGATGCATCTGCACTGTTGGACGAAGCTCTGGGCTGAAGGGACCCTAATGTCTGGCTCTTGGTCTGGGAATAGTCAAGGCTGAAGCTCAAATTGGCACTCAAAAGGTGAGAGGCCTATAGAAGAGCAACACAGGGTGTTATGAGCATGCTGCCCAGATGATATACCTCCTCCAAGATGAAGGGTTAGTGGAGGCCGGGCATCAGAAAGTGGTCTTCAGGTCTTGGTTAAACCTCACCATCTGTCCATTAGACTCTGGGTGGAAGCCAGAGGAGAGGCTGACAGTGGCCCCAATCAGCTTACAGAAGGATTTCCAGAACTGTGAAGAGAATTGGAGCTCGTGATCAGAGACTATATCCAGAGGAAGGCCAAAAAATCTGAACATTTGGTGACAAACAATCTCAGCAGTCTCATGAGCGGAGGGGACTTTGGGTAAAGGGACAAAACATAAAAACAGTCCACAATAACCAAAATGACTGTGTTTCCGGGTGTGTGTGGGGGGGAGGGGGAACACCTGGAATGAAGTTCATGGAGATGTGGGACCAGGGCTGTTTGGCTACAGGTAGGGGGTGAAGGAGACCATGGGGAGTGGGGGGGGAGGTCGTGGGGGAGGGCATAAACAGGACAAGCAGCAATGAAGGACTTGACATCTCCATTCATCCCAGGCCACCAGAATTGCCTCTTAATAAATTCTAATGTCCTGTTTGTGCTGGGATGGTTAGTCAGCCGTGAGGAATGCCCCCACTATAAGACCTGGGAGCGCACTAAGGTTGGGACAAAAAGTCATCCTGAAGGTCCATTACCAGGATCTGGATCCCTCTACTGGGCCTGTTGTACCACTGTCTCGATTCCCCACCATACAGGAGCCACAATCTTGGAGTCAGGAAGAATGGTCGCCAGTGTGTTCTCACAGTCCGTGTTCTGAAAAAGCCTGGACAGAGTATCTGTCAAATGTCTTTATTTCATCAGATAAAAGTACATATCAGATGTTACAATTTAAAGTAAATAAAAATGTAATACATAATAATTACAATATTTATGAAAAATAATACTTTAATTATGAAAAATACAACAAAATTAACAAAAAAATTATACAGCTAAATTATATTTAAATATTAACCGATTAAAATATTATCCTTAAAACATTCAGTGTTTATCTTAGGTCTTATGCAGGTTTATTTCTAAGATGTTCAGGTGATTCTTTATAAGTAGTGAGGAAGCTATGTAAAGGACGATCTCTATTTTTTATTTTATTAAAAAGGTGTCAGTCACACTTCTCCAAAAGCTCCAAGATGTTAAAACTAATTGATGAATTATATCTCTTATAGTATAATTTTTAAAAAGCATTGGAGAATAGTAAGATCTGAAATACTAGCAATGTATACTGGAAAGCCATACAACATGGGCGATTGCTCTAAGACAACGAGGGAGGCTCAGCCTCCTCTAAAAATGACAAACATCGTGTAGGATGAATTGTGCTAGGCTTATGTTATAGCCGACCTTATAACGTTGCTATTTCAGATCCAGAATCATAGAAATATATGTGCTCAACCCAACTACAGTGCGAAATCATTCCGTTATAACTTTCCCCAGTTCGCCTAATGTGTGCATGAGTTTTTCCCCCTCGTGACAGCGCAATGCAGCCCAGCCTCAGTGGATTGGGAGCTATGTGCTTGTCAATCTCAAAATGCAAGATGATTATTGGACAAATACTGCGAAAACGCCCGCCCACGGAGTCTCACGGACTCCCAGCCTCAGTGGACTTCAACAGCATTTGGGAGCGATGTGCTTTTCAATATCAAAATGCAAGACGGTTATTGGACAAATACTGCGAAAATGCCCGCCTACGGACTCCGAGCCTCACATGAGAGGGACATGGCAGTTTCCACGAGGAGACTGGTGATTGGTGAAAGCGGCCGGATATTTTCTTTGATTGAAAGCTCATTTCAACTATAGACAGGCAGCACAGTGTTGCCAGATTGGGCAGTTTTAAGTGCATTTTGGTGGGTTTGAACATATTTTGGGCTGGATAACATCAGCAGTATCTGGCAACATCAGTTCAGTCCCATGCGGATTCGCAAGTGCTGTGGTGTATTGTAAGAGATCGACTTACATTTTGATTTCATTCATTACATACAGTTTCTACCAGCTTTTTTAGTTTGTATATATTTTCATTGTAAATAAAGTGTAAATATAGTGTTGTCAAGTTTGCTATCTTAGTTCCAGAAATGTCGTTTATTTGAGTGACTGAACTTGAACTTGAGGGGGCTAGTCAGCTAGCAAGAAAGCTGCGCACGGATGCCAAGCATTGCTGATTTAATTTTGGTGAAGCCATTTGCCAGTCTTCCTTTCGAGGAAAAAATTAAAATTAAAGAGCAGGGTAGACCAACGCCTCAAATTGACTTGGTGAAAAAGGTAGGGAATAATACTCGTTCCTTTCAGCTCTCCTGGTACGAGAAAGTGAATTGGCTAACAGCAAGTGACCCACATCAACAACAGTAAATAGGCTACTTTAGTAATATGTCATGGATGGACCAAAAATATAGAATCTATTTAAAATGTTTATGCTGAGTATATTATATTGGAATATATGTTTTTCTGGATATGAATTAAACACAGCTACAATTTGGAAAACATTTTTAAACAAAAACACAGCCGAGGTAAATTTTTAAACAACATGCCACAATTTTAAAATATAAAATGTTAAAATATACCCCCCCCAACACCACCATCATGTATATTGGACAGTAGGCTAATGGGCCAAAAGAACCTGTTATTTCACAGTTTGTGACCCTGCCAACAATCAGCCAGATCAGAGGCAAGAGTATGGGCAAAATTGATGTTTTTTCTTTTAAAATCTGGAAATATTGTAACCGACCGGCCTCCCCTGTTTGAAAGACTACCAGCTGCCACTGCCATACAATATTTTCAGGAGAACTATTGCATTAAAAAGATGATCTACTTCATCTTGCATGTAATCTTCTTTGCTCAAACTTCTAATTACAAATAGGCATTTGTTAGCTTCATACAGCTTTTCCTTAACATGAACACTAAATTTACAGTTATTCTGAAAAGTTACTCCTAAAATAGACACACTACTCTACTGCCTGATATTATACAACATAGAAAAGTCAATTACATTACCTTTCTTGCATAGAACTAATTCCTTACATTTAGTGGTATTATTAAAATGCATAGAACTTTCCTTGGTCTAGGCCATACATTTTTGTAGGGCTAAATCAGATTCATCTGGCAAATCTCTTGACACAGTAACTAAAATCATAGAATCATCAGCATATTTAGTTATAGACATTTCCTAATGTCCATATAGTTCCAAATCATTTATAAACAAGTTAAAAAGTGGTCTGCAAACACTGCTCACCACTGGTGGAGTTTATAATTATTAAGTGCTGGCCATTCTACCTGCCAAGGGAATTTACAGCCATATTGCTGGTAGCAATATACATCCCTCCCGGCTCTAATAACAACAGGAGTGAAGCACTGAATGAACTCTATCAGCACGTCAGTGAGCAGCAGACAGCACACCCAGATGCTTTCCTCATCCTGGCTGGGGATTTCAACCATGCAAACCCCAAGAGCGTGTTTCCAAAACTCTATGGACATATCAACTTTCCCACACATGGAAACAATACTCTGGACAATGTTTACACCATGCATAAAGGCACCTACAAAGCCCTCCCCCTCCCCCACCTTGGGGCCTCAGATCACTCCACTGTTATGCTAATGCCAGCATACAGGCCACTGGTTAAAGTCACCAAACCAGCTACAAAGCAGGTACGTGTGTGGCCAGAGGGGTACTCAGAGGCACTCCAGGACTGTTTTTCCACCACTGACTGGAGCATGTTCAGACAGGCGGCCACCTACAACAACACGACAGATCTCCAGGAGTACACAGAAACCGTCACTGCCTACATGAGGAAGTGTATGGACGGAGTTACAGTCACCAGAACCATCTCCATTTGGGCAAATTAGAAGCCATGGCTGACAGGGAAAGTCCACAGGCTCCTGAGGGCTCGGAACGCTACCTTCAGAGCTGGGGATGAGGTGGGCCTGAGGACAGCTAGGGCCAACCTGTCACGAGGCATCAGGGTGGCCAAGAGACAGTATTCCAGGAACATTGCTGTCTACTTCAATGACAGCAGAGACTCCAGGAACCTGTGGCGGGGGATTCAGACCATCCCAGACTACAAGCCCTCACCACAGACCTGTGATAACTCCACCTCTCTGCTGAATCAGTTGAATGACTTCTTCACTCGCTTTGAGGCAGACAACAGCACCACGGCACAGAAGACCCCTCCACCTCCCGGCAACCAGGTGTTGACACTGTCCCCAGACAGCATTAGGAGAGCTCTCAGGATGACAAATGCACGGAAAGCCCCAGGTCCTGATAACATTCCTGGTCGTGTCCTGAGAGACTATGCCAAGTATCTCACAGATGTCTTTACAGACACCTTCAACATCTCGTTGAGCCAGGCTGTTGTCCCCATGTGCCTCAAAGCCACCACCATCATCCCGGTCCTGAAGAAGCCGTCTCCCTCCTGCTTCAATGACTACCGCCCGGTCGCACTCACTCCCATCCTCATGAAGTGCTTCGAGCAGCTAGTCATGCGGCATATCAAGTCTGCCCTCCCCCCCGCCCTGGACCATTTCCAGTTTGCATATGAGTCCAATCATTCAACTGATGACACCATCTCCACTGCCCTCCACTCAGCCCTCACCCACCTGGAGACAAAAGACTCATACTTCAGAATGTTGTTCATAGACTTTAGCTCAGCATTCAACACAATCATTCCTCAGCAGCTCATTCATAAACTGGACCAGCTGGGACTCAACACCTTCCTGTGCAACTGGCTGCTGGACTTCCTGACAGGGAGACCACAGTCTGTACGGGTCAGCAGCAACTCCTCCACCACCATCACAGTGAACACAGGGGCCCCCCAAGGATGTGTATTGAGCCCCCTCCTCTTCACTCTGCTGACCCACTACTGCACACCAACATCCAGCTCCAACCTCTTCATTAAGTTTGCGAATGACACGACTGTGGTGGGTCTCATCAACAATGGCAATGAGACAATCTACAGGAGTGAGGTGAGCCGCTTGTCCATGTGGTGCAAGGACAACAATCGCCGCCTGAACGTGGAGAAGACGAAGGAGATTGTTGTGGACTTCAGGAAAGCGCACACCCAGCATGCTCCACTAAATATCGACGGTGCTGCAGTGGAGAGGGTGAGCAGCACCAAGTTTCTGGGTGTGCACATCTCTGAAGACCTGTCCTGGAGTAACAACACTGCATCACTGGCCAAAAAAGCCCAACAGCGTCTGTACTTCCTCCGCAAACTGAGGAGAGCAAGAGCCCCGGCCCCCATCATGCACACATTCTACAGAGGCACCATCAAGAACATCCTGACCAGCTGCATCACCATGTGGTACGGCACCTGTACCGTATCCTGCTGCAAGACTCTGCAGCACATCGTGAGAGCAGCTGAGAGGATCATTGGTGTCTCTCTCCCTTCTCTTATGGATATCTATAACTCCTGCCTCACCCGCAAAGCCATCAGGATTGCAGGTGACCCCATCCACCCATCTCACAGCCTCTTCAGCCTGCTGCCATCGGGGAGGAGACTGCAGAGTCTCCAGGCCAAAACCAGCAGGCTCAAGGACAGTTTCTTTCACCAGGCGGTCAGGAGGCTCAACTCCCTCCCTGTTCTGCCCCTCCTCCCCCCTCTGCACCCTGCCACAGATTCTGCTCATACACCCCCCTGCCCCCCTTCAGCATCTGACATCATGTCACCCTCACAGTTCCCCCTCCAACACACATACTCAACATTCATTTGCACACTGAACTCAGGGTCTGCACATTTCACTTTACCTCGCTCATTTGCACTATTCCGCACTACCTCACCTTAACAGCTATTAGTTTTTTGTTTATACTGCTTATTTCATGTTTACCTGCTATACCTCAAGTGCTCTTGACTGTTTATTTCATGTCCTTTTGCTCCAATTTATATGTGTGTGTGTGTGTGTGTGTGTGTGTGTGTGTGTGTGTGTGTGTGTGTGTCAAGTCAAGTCAAGTCAAGTCAACTTTATTGTCAAATATGCTATACATGCTCGACATACAGCACAGATGAAATTTCAGTCCTCTCTGACCCACGGTGCAAACAGGCAATGCAATAAATAAAAATAAAAATAGAATAATTGAAAAAACAAATAAACAATATAAACAATATAAACACTCTAGATAGGAACTAGACATAGACTAAACACTCATATATATATATATATATATATATATATATATATATATATATATATATATATATATATGTGTGTTTATATATATATATATATATATATATATATATATATATATATATATATATACACACACACACACATGTAAATTGGTGCAAATAAACAAACAGTCAAGGGCACTTGAGGTATAGCAGGTAAACATGAAATAAGCAGTATAAACAAACTAGCAGCTGTTAAGGTGAGGTAGTGCGGAATAGTGCAAATGAGCGAGGTAAAGTGAGATGTGCGGTGTGTGTGTATATGTATGTGTGTGTGTGTGTGTGTATATATATATATATATATATATATATACTCAGCAAAAATAAAAACTTGACACTCATTATTTTTCAAATAGTGTTTAGAAACTTTTCTTGAAAGAGTTCTTGTTGTGATTATGGTTAAATGCATTGTCAAGGGCATTACGTCACACATTCATTCTACTGGTCGGGCCTACGTAGCACGTGCGAGAGCACTGGACGCTAAAATCACGTTTCCACGTGACACAAGTGACGTGACCTATTGATACACGTGCAGTTGATCTCACGGTAGCAGAGTAGAGTGTCATCTCAGAAAAACAAGGTTTTATGGTTAATTATTCGTTAATTTGCAATGCCACGACTGTCAAACATTCAGAGTGAACGTGCCATTGGCATGCTGAATACGGGAACATCCGTCACTGACGTTGCGAGGGTTATGGGATGCAGTCGACAGACCATCCATAATCTCCAGACACGTCTCCATCAAACTGGCACTACAGCCGACTGTAAGGAACCCTCCACAGAACTTGCAGGAGCTTGGTGCCATGTTGGTACAAATATGGCGGCGCATTCCCCAAGCTGTGTTCAGACGCATCATCCAATCCATGAGGAGACGTTGTATCGCAGTTGTGAACGCCCATGGAGGACACACCCGATATTGACATGATTTCATTAAGTTGTGACTCACAGTTTTTGATCATGGACATTGTCGTCGCATTTCTGGTGGAACCGATTCCATGACAAACATGATCTGTATGCTATAGCATCTTTAATGACAAGATAATTGAATACAATCGTTATTTCAAACCTATTTTCCAAAATGTTCAAATTATTGACTTTGAAACGAGTGTAAAGTTTTTATTTTTGTTGAGTATATATGTATGTGTGTGTGTGTGTGTGTGTGTGTGTGTGTGAGTGTTTAGTCTATGTCTATTTCTTATCTAGAGTGTTTATACTGTTTATATTGTTTATTTCAATTATTTTATTTTTATTTATTGCATTGCCTGTTTGCACCGTGGATCAGAGAGGACTGAAATTTCATCTTTACTGTATGTCGACCACGTATAGCATATTTGACAATAAACTTGACTTGACTTGACTTGACTTGACTTGAAGAAGATATGGACCCTGTGTAGTCCCTTTATTAACTACTTTCTACTCACAAATAACACTATTGTACATTACTTGCTGCCTTCTATCTGCTAAAAAAAACTTGCATACAAATAACCATACACAGGTTTAAAGGACAAAGTTTCAACTTTTCAACAAGGAGATTGTGTTATTAAATGTTTTCAAGAAATCCATAGTGAACATTCTAACCGCTATAGTGTCCTTTTTGTCTAGTGCTTCAAGGAACATATGTTGCATTTCTAACAAGGCATTGATACAACTCCCACCGGTGTGATATGTAACCTAAGAATCACTTAAATATTCTTCGACACATTTCTAGTTAAAAATACAATATACTATTTTTTTCAAAAGTTCTAGCAATCACTGGGGTGACATTTATACCTCTAAAGTCTGAATACTCCTCAGGAATATCAACTTTAGCAAGAGAATTGACATGAGACTCTTTCCAGCATCTGGACCAGCATTGCTAAGCAAGAGATAAATTCCAAAGAGTCTTAACCACATGGGTTAGAATCCCAGCATGATCTTTCTATACCCAAAATGGGATCCCATCAGGTCCAGTAATGGTGTGCTTGATTTGTCAAAGGGCTTGAAACACTTGTGCTGTAGTAAGTTGAGGAACAAAGGTGTTATCATCAATCTCTGCCAGTGTGGGCTTGACATAGTCTTGATTTGGTTTCTGATTCTTTGAGCCAGGGTGATCAAACAATACATAATCAAACCAATTAAAGAAAAGGGTCCACCTTGCTTGCAGTGAGTTGAGACATTTGGCTTTCTGCATATATTCCAATTTTTTTTTGGTCCATCCACACCAGGAAAAGATGCTATGCCCCTTCAAGCCAATGCCACAACTCCTCCAAGACCAGCTTGATTGCCAGGAGTTCTCTATCACCCACATCATAGTTTCTCTCAGCAGAAGACAGGTGAAAGGAGAAGATGGAGCAAGGGTAGGACACGGAGAGAACCACACCCACTGACACATCCAAGGCAATCTATTTCAATGAGAAAAGGGAAGGAAGGGTCAGGTAAAGTAAGGATAGGAGCTGAAGTAAACCTCACCTTAAAGCGGATACGCAGAACCTTTGTTTTTAAATAAATTTCTGAATGGATAGTATCTCCATCCTTGACTCTTATATGCTGCATAAATGGGAATAAAAAATGTATATTTTTAAGAGTTAAAATCGACCACAAAGTTGGCATTTGAGCTGCCCCGCTGAGCCAGCCATGCCTGAGTGCGTGATGTCACAGTGGTAACCGGTTTTAAGGCCGAGGCCTGTGACAGCTATAGACCAAAGTCGTATAAATAAAAATTTATGGTGAAAGTAAGAAATACTGTTACCGACTCGCTCAACTAAGACTGATTTGATTTCATTGATTGTGGGTTGGGGCGGCACGGTGGTGTAGTGGTTAGAGCTGTCGCCTCACAGCAAGAAGGTCTGGGTTCGAGCCCTGTGGCCAGCGAGGGCCTTTCTGTGCGGAGTTTGCATGCTCTCCCCGTGTCCGCGTGGGTTTCCTCCGGGTGCTCCGGTTTCCCCCACAGTCCAAAGACATGCAGGTTAGGTTAACTGGTGACTCTAAATTGACCGTAGGTGTGAATGGTTGTCTGTGTCTATGTGTCATCCCTGTGATGACCTGGCGACTTGTCCAGGGTGTACCCTGCCTTTCGCCCGTAGTCAGCTGGGATAGGCTCCAGCTTGCCTGCGACCCTGTAGAACAGGATAAAGCGGCTACAGATAATGAGATGAGATGATTGTGGGTTGACTTTCATTAAAACAGGATAGGTGTTATAACTTGTGCAACATACATGTACATGCGTGCATTTTCACTGATAAAACGTAAAAGGCTAATTAAATAATCAGATGAACTGAGACAATCACATTCTGAAGCAAATTAAATAATCTTATACCAGTAACTTAAACACATAATACAAGTTGCATGTATTAATCTAAATGCAGGTAAACAACATGTTGGTTTTGTTGTTTGTTTTTATCCAAATGAGAGTCGGAGCTTACCCGTCTGTGTTCTCGCTTCTTGAAGGCCGACCTTGTGGCCGATTGTTTTGAAGCAATCTGACTTTCAGTTGTTTGTTCAGTTTTCCGTTCATTCGCTTCTTCCACATAAGGGCGACATGGCAGCAATATCCAGTTTAGAAATCAGATGGCTGCTCCACTCATTCACTGTTTTCTTCATACTGTGTATTCCGCCATTACTGCTGGGCTCAGGCAATTACTAAAACCCAGGATGAAACAGGATGTCACCGGTTTTAGCAACAACCATGGGGAGGTCACTGCCTAAGCGATATGTCCTGTCCCATTACATCTCGGGTTTTAGCAACAACCCTTGGCTCACTCCAGGAGGACTGGTGCAACTGAACTCACTTTCCTTTAAAAAATAAATAAATAAATACTTTCCTTTTCTTGTAGTTTTCTTTTTCTTTAATTGTTGGTACTGCACCCTCTTTCAATACAGGCTTATAGCCAACGATCCTCAACAGATCAGAGGTCTCGTACGAGTCTTCAGTAAAATGTGCAGAGCAGAGGAGAGACCACTTCGTAGGCGCCCAATGTGCCCGTGAACGTCTCGCAAAACGCGTCCAAATCTTTGCAGTTTGAACATTCTTGGGCCATGAATGCAATGTAAATCCACCTTCTGTTGTGTTGCTGCACCCGCCAGCAATACATCTATGTGGCATGGTGATAAATTAGCTGAAAATGGAGGATCGGAGTTGCAGTCAGCTCTATGTTTTAGTATAGTGGAAATGGCGATGATTTCAATAGACTTCCTGCTGTGACGTTACGGATGTCAAGGTCATTCACTCAGACCACTACCTATATGAATCATTTTAATCATAAAAATTACTATATTAGATTTATTGTTAATGCTTAAAACTATTCTTATGCCATTCTTGATGTCTCAAGGCATTTATAAACAAAAGTGAGGCCATGGCTCTGCGTATTTGCTTTAAGATCTTGAAAAGGCTTCTCAGCCTCTGGAGACCAGACAAAAGGGCCAGACCACTTCTTGGTTAGGTTAGACAGCAGTGCAGCCACTGAGCTGAAATTTCTAATGAATTTCCTATCGAAATTTGTGGGACCAAGGAAGCATTGAACCTCCTTGACAGAGATGGGCTGAGGCCAGTCACAGACCACTTGAGTCTTCTTGGGGTTCATGCAAAGGTTCCCCTCAGCCAAGATCAACCCCAAAAAGGAAACATTGGAAACATGAAATTCGCACTTCTTGGGCTTCACGAAAAGATGGTTACAGTAGCATTCTCTCTGACAATGTCTCATTGAATGAATGCAGCACGATGGTGTAGTGGTTAGCACGGTTACCTCACAGCAAGAAGGTTCCGGGTTCGAACCCAGCAGCTGGTGAGGGCCTTTCAGTGTGGAGTTTGCATGCTCTCCCCGTGTCTGCATGGGTTTCCTCCGGGTGCTCCGGTTTCCCCCACAATCCAAAGACATGTAGTTAGGTTGACGTGGGGCGGCCTTGGGCTGAGGTGCCCTTGAGCAAGGTACCTGATCCCTGACTGTTCCCCGGGCGCTCTGGTGTGGCTGCCCACTGCTCAGGGTGTGTGTGTGCGTGTGTTCACTGCTTCAGATGGGTTAAATGCAGAGGATGAATTTCACTGTGCTTGAAGAGTGCATGTGACAAATAAAGGTTTCTTCTTTTTTTTCTTCTTTCTTCTGAAGAAATCACCTCCCATATCAAGCACATTTCTTCAGCATTTGGCTGCCTCTGTAAGTGCATCTTCACAAACCACAATCTCTACATCTGCACGAAGGTCATGGTCTATCATGCAGTCTGCATCTTGACCCTTCTCTACAGATGTGAAGCATGGATGTTGTACAGGAAGCCAATCAAGTCCCTCGAAGCCTCCCATATACACTGCCTCCAAGACACCCTCGGAGTGACTTGGGAGGACAGGATCCACCACATGCAGATCCTCAGCAAGGCTAACTCCACAAGCATGGAGTCCATGATCCTCTATCATGTCCTCTGATGGACCAGACATGTCATCAGAATGGCCCCCAAACAAATGGCCCGGATGGTCCTCTATGGAGAACTCACAGAAGGGACTCACTCCCATGGAAGACCCAAGAAGCATTGGAAGGACTTCTTGAAGTGGTCCTTGCAGTTATGCAACATCCCTCCTGCCGACCTTGAGCTCCTTGCCAAGGACAGCATGAACTGGAAGCAGACTGTCTCCCAGGGAGTCTGCCACTTTGAGGAAGAACAGACCAGGCTGAGGGAGGAGAAACGGACCCAGCGACACCCTCAGTAATTCCTTCACTCTGCTTCCATGCCTGGTCCCTTTGCTTGTCGTCGCTGTCCCAAGATCTGTCAGTCCAGGATCAGGTTTCTCTCTCATGAGCAGGCGCATGAGATATGGTGACAGATGGCAACAACCCCAACAGCAACAGCAGCAAGACCGGGGAAGGAGGACCTTGTTGTCATTGAATATCAACGGACAGCCATAAGCCTAAGTAAGTCAACGTAGTGCATCCAGGACATACACTGAGACCATTAACATATGCTTGACATGCACTGAATGTTGAGTTTAAAACAAATCCTGGTAAAAAAATAATGCAAATTTCATGTTGCTGATCATGAATATAAATAAAAAGTGTCATTACCTTTGTAAAACATCACATTTCATGTTTCATGTTGGAGGCACAGAAACCCAGGCCGCTGCACCATCACCTGTGAATGGGACAAATATAGATCTGTGACAACCTGACAGATCTGACAGACAACCTAAATCATCAACTTCAGTTCATGACTTAAAAAAAAAAATCACAAGCCATGAACTTTGGTGACCTTAACTCCAAACCTAATGAACATGAAAAGAGCATCTAGTGGCCAAAATGAGTGAGACTGCATCAGATAGTCGTGTGTTTCTCCCTGAACGGCCCAATCAAGTTTCATGATAATTGCTCAACATTAACTCTGTTAAATGCCTGCTGAAACTGAATAGCTAATGATGCCCATGTTTTTTAAGTAACTAGGTCATCATCTCCATGCATGGTGTAAACTGGGGGTAGATTCCATGCAGGTGCTGCTCCTGTGTGCACCACCAGGTGGCATCTCTGCCTGTGGAACATCTCATCTCATAAGCATTTGTGTTATGGGTCAGGGTTAGAATGGGTCGTAACACTAGGCAAGTAGTATAGATGCCAGTCTACTGTCTAACTATCATTTGTAAGGAATTATACCTTCTTTACTGAATAACCAGAGAGCAGTAAGAACTGTACCTCTCAATGTGAGCCCGCTGGGTTTTCTCTTTAAGATATTTTTCAGTGCCATAAATAGTGGCGTATAAGTCTGAATTCTACATCAGTGTCTCAGAAAGTACAGGAAGTTCAGAATGCTGATGCATACTGTTTTACATTTTAGAATCCCAGAAAGCTGAAACATTTTCGAAACACAACACCTGACAGTGCCTGAAAGTAAGATGTACAAGTGTTGCCAGGCAAAACAAACCTCACCTGGGAGCACTTATTTTATACCAATATGTTGATAATGGTAATATTTCTCAATCATCAGTTGTGAGGTTATAGACCTATGAAAATCCATGACCTTGAGTTTGACATTTCAAAGTCATTCAAGGTCAAAGGTCATGGCAGCAACTGAAAGCCCATATGGGACTTCTTATACATTGATAAAGGTAAACATCTGGCTATCATGAACCATTTTAAAGTTATAACTTTTGAAAAACCATGACCTTCAGTTTGACCTTTCAATGTCACTCAAGGTCAAAGATCATGGTGCCAAATGAAAGCCCATATAGCACTTCCTATAAGTTCCACTTCTTCTTCTTCTTCTTCTTCTGGCTGCTCCCGATTAGGGGTTGCCACAGCAGATCTTTCGTCTCCATTGCTCCCTGTCTTCCGCATCCTTCTCTACCACACCTGCCACTTTCATGTCCTCTCTCACCACATCCATGTATCTCCTCTTTGGCCTTCCTTGTTTTCATTTGCCTGGCAGCTCCATCCTCAACATTCTCCTTCCCACATGCTCTGCATCTCTTCTCAGGATGTGCCCATACCATCTCAGTCTCATCTCTCTTAGCTAAATTCCCAAGCTCTCCACATGTGCTGTCCCTCTGATGTGCTCATTCCTTATCCTGTCCAACCTTGTCACTCCCATCGCAAACCTTAACATCCTCAACTCCGTCACCTCCAACTTTGCGTCCTGTCTCTTTGTTAAGGGTACAGTCTCCAATCCATACATCACAGCTGGTCTCACTACTGTCTTATACATCTTACCTTTCACTTTTGCTGGGACTTTCCTATCACAAATGACTCCTGAAATCCTTCTCCAACTGCTCCACCCTGCCTGCACTCTCTTTCTCACCTCACTATCGCAGCCCCCATTTTCCTGCACAGTTGACCCCAGGTACTTGAATTCACCAACTTTCTTTACGTCTACTCCTTGCATTTTCACTACACTCTCATCCCCATTCTCATTGATGCACACGTATTCTGTTTTGCTACTGCTCACCTTCATTCCTCTTCTTTCCAATGCATACCTCCATCTCTCCAAACCCAGCTCAACCTCCTTTCTACTTTCACCACATATCACAATATCATCCGCAAACATCATGTTCCATGGTGACTCTTGCCTCACTTCATCCGTCAAGCTATCCATCACTATGGCAAACAAGAAAGGACTCAAAGCAGATCCTTGATGGAGTCCCACCTTCACCTTGAACCATTCAGTCATTCCAACTGCACACCTCACTGCTGTTTCACTGTTCTCATACATGTCTTGCACCACTCTAATATACTTCTCATTCACTCCACACTTTCTCATACAATACCATAACTCATCTCTCGGCACTCTATCGTATGCCTTCTCCAGGTCTACAAACACACAATGTAGCTTTCTCTGGCCTTCTCTGTACTTCTCCATTAACATTCTTAAAGCAAAAATTGCATCTGATGTGCTCTTCCTTGGCATAAACCCGTACTGCTGTTCAGATTGCTACCTCTCTTCTCAATCTCACCTCCAATACCCTTTCCCATTGCTTCATGGTGTGGTTCATCAATTTTATTCCTCTGTAATTACTGCAGCTCTGTACATCTCCTTTATTCTTGTATATTGGGACTAGCACACTCTTTCTCCATTCATTTGTCATTTTCTCATTCTCTAGGATCTTATTAAACAATCTCATTAGGAACTCCACAGCTGTCTCACCCAAACATCTCCAAGCCTCAATCGGGATACCATCTGGTCCGACTGCTTTCCCAGTCTTCATTCCTTTCATGGCTGCCCTCACCTCATCCTTACTAACCAACTCTGCCTCCTGATTTGCTGTCTCCAATGAACCTGACCTTTTCTCTCTTGGATTCTCCTCATTTAATAAATCCTCAAAGTACTTTTTCCACCTTCTTAATACAGTCTCTTTGTTTGTCAGCACATTTCCATTTCCATCTTTCATCCCTCTTACCTGCTGTACATCCCTTGCTTCCTTGTTTCTCTGCCTAGTTAGTCTGTGCAGGTCTTTCTCTCCTTCTTTGGTCTCCAGTCTTTCATACAACTCAGGGTATGCATCTGCTTTCACCTTCGCTACCGCTCTTTTTGCCTTCTGTCTCATCTCTCTGTATAACTGCCTGCTTTCCTCATCTCTCTGATCATCCCAATTCTTCTTTGCTAGTCTCTTCTCTTTTATAATTTCCTGCACTTCTTTGTTCCACCACCATGTCTCCTTGCCTTCCTTCCTCCTTCCCAATGACCACCCTAACACCTTCTTTGCTGCCTCTCTTACTAGTACAGCAGTAGTATTCCAATCATCTGGCAGACTTCCATGAGCACTTCCTATAAGTTGATAATGGTAAATATCTGTCTACCATCAACTGTTTTTGAGTTATAATGGAAAATATGTTATTTTGACTGAAAGGTTGACCTTTCTGGTGACCTTGACCTTCACCTTGACCCGATTACCCCCAAAATTTAATCAGGTAATCTACAGACCGTTGCCCACCTACCCTGAAAATTTGAAGTTAATTGGTGCAACCGTTTAGACACTAGATTATTAACAGACAGACACACAAACAAACAGACAGACAAGCAAACAAACTGATTACAATACCTCGCCCTGCTTACTCCATCGCAGGTGAGGTAAAAATTTAGGGTAAAACAATAAGATAGAATTGAAGAAGAAGAAGAAGAAGAAGAAGAAGAAGAAGAAAGGAACTTAATGTTTCCATAAAGAACCGTAATGAGAGATGTGTATGATAAAATGCATCTCAAAAATGTATTAAGTTCATTATTTATTAAGTTATTAATTAGTCGCATTTTTTACTATTATGCTTCCATGCATACTGAAAAGAAGAAGAAGAAGAATGATGATGATGTTAGAATGAATAATGTTATATTATTTATATTATGGGTGGCACAGTGGTGCAGTGGTTAGCACTGTCACCTCACAGCAAGAAGGTTCTGGCTTCAAGCCCAGTGGTCGACTGGGGCCTTTCTATGTGAAGTTTGTATGTTCTCTTTGTGTCTGTGTGGGTTTCCTCCCCCAGTCCAAAGACATGCGGATTAGGTTGATTGGCTACTCTAAACACATCATAGGTGTGTACCTGTATGTGTACCTGCCACCAGATGAGGGTTTGGGTCCCTCTGGTGTGCTATAATCACCCAAGAGAATTCATGGTAGCTCGCTGATGGCTTCCTGGATCGCCGACCCTCAACCATGAGGATGGTAGGAGACAGACAGACATTTATCTTATATTATCATTAATGATATGTTATTATTGATTTTGTTGGTGTTATTGTTGTTGGTGATGGTGGTGATGGTGTTGTTGCTGTTGGTGGTGGTGTTATTGTTTTTGTTGGTGCTTTTGGTGATGGTGTTGGTGGTGGTGTTATTGTTTTTGTTGTTGTTGGTGATGTTATTGTTGTTGGTGGTGATGATGGTGTTGTTGTTATGGTGGTGTTGTTGTTATTGTTTTTGTTGTTGGTGGTGGTGTTATTGTTTTTGTTGTTGGTGGTGGTAGTGTTACTGGTTTTGTTGTTGGTGGTGGTGTTATTGTTTTTGTTGTTGTTGGTGGTGTTATTGTTTTTGTTGTTGGTGGTGGTGGTGGTGATGGTGTTGTTGGTGGTGTTATTGTTTTTGTTGTTGGTGGTGGTAGTGATGGTGTTGTTGTTGGTGGTGGTGTTATTGTTTTTGTTGTGGTGGTGTTATTGTTTTTGCTGTTGGTGGTGGTGATGGTGTTGTTGGTGGTGTTATTGTTTTTGTTGTTGTTGGTGGTGGTGGTGTTATTGTTTTTGTTGGTGGTGTTATTGGTTTTGTTGTTGGTGGTGGTGGTGGTGTTATTGGTTTTGTTGTTGGTGATGGTGGTGTTATTAGTTTTGTTGTTGTTGCTGTTGTTGTTGGAGGTGGTGATGGTAGTTTTCATTGTTGTTATTGTTGCTTTTAATGTTTGTTGTTTTTGTCAATGTTATTGTTCTTGTTATAAATAAATAACATTGTTGTATGTTGAATGTTGACCTTTATTTTTAGAAATAGTTGAGGAATGAAGTAAAGCTCATCCAACCTGAGTGCAAAGCTTTGTGAGGGTTTTCTTGCAGTCCAAGAAATTGAGTTTGGCCTTCTAGTATCAATATGGGGACTTTAACCGCTGAGTTCCCACAGTCATCCAACCACAGTGCTGATTATTTTGTGACCTCTCAAAACATTTAACCAAATCCAATATCAGAGATGATGTTGGCTTCCTGCAGCTGTGTGTGATCAGGAAGTTAGCTAATCTTCACTAATCTCCTTTCCACTGTGATGTGGTTTGATGCGGTTAATGGTATTGAATTGTTATATAGTAGATTATCAATGGTTTGTGTTTCAGCAGAAATGCAAAAATACTTATGCATGCTTTTAGGCTTAGCACATGAGATTTCAAGGATCTTTTTTACATTTTTTTTTCCTTTTCCACTTTTTTTAAATTTTTAAAACTTTGGTTTACCATATATATATGTAGATGGTTTGATGATGAAGTTGATAAACGTTAAAGGCTTTGAGGTTTTTGCCTGGGAGCTTCTCACCCACTTAATGTGGTTAACACAAGAGTGTGTGTGTGTGTAGTTTTGAAACTTCCTGCTTGCTGCTCGTGCATGACACTCATCTCGCCCTTGCTAGGAAATTCACACCTATATATTTAGAATGAAAGTGTGCTTGAGTTTGTGTGTGTGTGTGTGTGTGTGTGTGGGGGGGGGGATGTATGTGCCCCTACAGAAACAGAAGACCTTTAGAGGTGCGGGTGCTCAAATATTAAACAGGGTCCATGGATCAAGAGGTTAAAAGAGACATCTACAATATAACTTGTCCAGCAGCCAATACTGAAGGAGAATGTAAACTGGAATCTTACAGCAAACATCATATGTTCACACCTTAGAAGTGTTTGCCATTTAGCAAATGTATTATTCTAGTGATTATTTGCTCAGTTGCCAGCCCTCAATCTGTTAGAGGACATGATTTACATTTACATTTATGGCATTTGGAAGACACCCTTATCCAGAGCAACTTACATTTATTTCATTTCGACAACCAGAGATAATTTCACACTACACTACTTTCAAAGTCATCAGATCACTGCACAGTTCACACGACACAACTTATCTTGTAATCAGGAATCTTAAAACTGTTGTGGTTTCCACACTACCTGACTGATCTCCAACAGGGGGTCATAAATTACAAACCACATTTCCCCTCCCCTTGTGCTCTCATTGGCTGTAGCTTGTCCACATACTCAACAGAGTCACAACACTTTTCACATTACAGGATTTAGATTCACCGACAGGTCCAGAGATTTAGTCTGAGAGATATTTTCTTGGCGTCTGTGATCCATCAGCATGTCGTTTGCCAAGAGTCTTTGAACAGGTCACATATAATGATCGAGCATGGAGCGAACGACAATTTGCCTCGGATCTAGGATTTTTGTCTGCACTCTCCAAAAAATTGTCTGTGAGTGGAAAATCAGGGCTAAAATTGTGTCGTGTGAACTAGGCATAAGCTGTTAAGGGTTAAGGGCCTTGCTCAAGGGCTCAGCAATGACAGCTTGACGGTGCTGGGGATTTGAACTCATGACCTTCCAATCAGTCTTGTAAGCAGAAAGGTCTCTTCATGTACAGTGCAACATGAATAAATAATGCAAAAGAGTGAAAAAAATAATTGATGGATTTAACATTACTGTTCACATTAAACATGACAAAATTATGTGAGCATTCCACAAAAATTATTGTGTGACAATGAGTCAACAAGTGAAAGACAAAAAAAGAAAATGTTGGTAGCATCCTATCCTGAGAAGTAGATGAGAATGTAGGGAGATTAAGTGCTTGGTTCAGGAGTTGAAACTATCATGACTGTTTTTGGACCTACTTCAGGATGTCCGTGTGTCCATTTGAGGAGCTGTTGGAGATGCTAAAGGAGTAAATTTTAAATATCTTTAATTTTTTTTGCCCTTGTCAAACAGCACTGGGTTTTGAATAAGAGACTCTGCCATGACTTTAGTAGTGTGATGTTTCCAAAACCTATACCCTGGTTGATTGAATGTGCTCTTTTCATGGACCAAATATTAGAAAAAATTAGCCTGTTGTGCAAAAAAAGTCACTTTTTCGCACATGAACATTTGATGTGAAAGTGCTCATTTACTGGATAGTCATTCAAAAAATATACTGTCGGGTGAGAATATTGAAAATTAGGACATAACCCCATCTAAAATATTGAGAGAACAAATTATGCTGTATTTGGAAAGACCTTAAGAATGCATACAAGAATGCTTTCATTAC
Organism: Neoarius graeffei; assembly: GCF_027579695.1. Classification (NCBI taxonomy): domain Eukaryota; kingdom Metazoa; phylum Chordata; class Actinopteri; order Siluriformes; family Ariidae; genus Neoarius; species Neoarius graeffei. The sequence continues at coordinate 121,108,478 of NC_083569.1, read as the reverse complement.
TACACACTGATCATACACTGGGATATATTAGGCAGCAAGATAACAGTCAGTTCTTGATGTTGATGTGTTGGAAGCAGGAAAAATGGGCAAGCATAAGGATCTGAGCAACTTTGACAAGGCCGAATTGTGATGGCTAAATGACTGTGTAGCGGTTCGTGTGGAAGGGTGGAGCACAGAAGATGGCAGGACAGAGATCAGGGTCAAAATAGGGCTTTATTGCCACACTTTTCAGTGAACAACCCAATAGACAGACAGACACACACATTCAGCGTCTAGTTCGGGGATCAGCTCCTCTGCTCTCGCTCTCCCTCCTTAAGTAGGGCGCGGTCACTGGGAAGACACACAAACAGGTTAATTGCTCTCAGGTGTAGTGATTCTGCCACTTACCTTCCCTGACTCCACCCTCCTGTCACAGACTGGCACTTGACCACGCCGCTGCTGCCACATACCCCCACCACCCGACTCAGGCCGGGTGTCTGTCCGGCCTGCAGCCGACTCCCCCCCCCCCCCCTTGACGGGAGAGGAAGTCTGCCACGACCATCTGCACCCCCGGCCTGTGGACCACCTTGAAATTGAAGGGTTGGAGTGCCAGATACCAACGGGTGATCCGCGCGTTGGCATCCTTCATGCGGTGGAGCCACTAGAGGGGCGCGTGGTCCAAACAGAGGGTGAAAGGGCACCCCAGCAGGTAGTACCGGAGGGCGAGGACCGCCCACTTGATGGCCAGACACTCTTTCTCTATGGTGCTGTAGCGCCCCTCACGCACCGACAGCTTCCTGCTGATGTACAGGATGGGGCGGTCCTCCCCTTCCACCTCCTGGGACAGAACTGCCCCCAGCCCTCTGTCCGACGCGTCGGTCTGCAATATAAAGGGGAGAGAAAAGTCAGGGGAGTGTAAAAGTGGCCCCCCACACAGTGCAGCCTTTACCTCAGAAAAAGCCCGCTGGCATTGCTCCGTCCACTGGACCGGATCTGGTGCCCCCTTTTTAGTGAGATCAGTCAGCGGGCTGGTGATGTCCAAATAATTAGGTATAAACCTACGATAATAGCCAGCCAGCCCCAGGAACTGTCTCGCCCCCTTTTTGGTCTTGGGCCTCGGGCAGGCCGCAATTGCTGTGGTCTTGTTAATTTGGGGACGCACCTGCCCGTTGCCCAAGTGGAAGCCCAAATACCGTACTTCCACCCGCCCAATCGTACACTTCTTTGGGTTGGCTGTGAGCCCCGCTTGCCTCAGCGACCTAAGGACGGCCCTCAGATGTTCGAGGTGCCGCTGCCAGTCATTACTATAGATGATGATGTCATCTAAATAAGTGGCCGCATAAGTGGCGTGAGGGCGGAGGACTCTGTCCATCAGCCGCTGAAACGTAGCGGGCGCCCCAAACAGCCCAAACGGAAGGCTGACGAATTGGTGTAAACCAAACGGTGTGGAAAAGGCCGTTTTTTCTCGGGATAGTGGAGTCAAGGGGATCTGCCAATATCCCTTCGTCAAATCCGGTGTCGAATAAAAGCGAGCCGTGCCGAGTCGATCGAGCAACTCATCAATACGAGGCATTGGGTACGCGTCAAATTTAGACACCGCGTTGACTTTTCTATAGTCCACACAGAACCGGACCGACCCGTCGGCCTTGGGCACCAAGACCACCGGGCTGCTCCAGTCACTGTGGCACTCCTCGACGATGCCCATTTCAAGCATGATTTCGAGTTCTTCCCGAACCATCTTTTTTTTGTGTTCAGGTAGCCTGTAAGGGCAGCTACGCACCACTACCCCCAGGGGCATCTCTATGTGGTGCTCTATGAGGTTAGTGTGACCGGGCAGGGGCGAGAACACATCCGAAAACTTGGTCTGCAACTGGGCGATCTCCGTGAGTTGGGTCGGGGAGAGGTGGTCTCCACAGGGGACCGGAGAGGTACGTGACGCCAATGCTCCTTTTTGAACCTCCGGCCCCAGCTCCGCCTTCTCTGGAACCACCGACACCAACGCCACGGGGACCTCCTCATTCCAGAGTTTAAGCAGATTGAGGTGGTACATCTGTAGCGCCCCACCCCTGTCCGTTCGCCTCACCTCATAGTCGACGTCCCCGACTTGCCGTGTGACCTCAAAGGGTCCTTGCCACTTGGCGACCAATTTGGAGCTCGATGTGGGCAACAGTACGAGTACTTTATCTCCTGGTGCGAACTCTCTAAGGCGTGTACCCTTGTTGTACAGGCGGGCTTGCCATTCTTGGGCCTGCCACAAATTCTCCTGGGTTAGGTGGTTGAGCGTGTGGAGTTTTGCGCGCAGGTCCATAACGTATTGAATTTCGTTTTTGCTTTGTGAAGGTCCCTCCTCCCAATTTTCCCGCAGCACGTCTAGAATGCCGTGCGGCTTACGCCCATATAATAATTCGAACAGGGAGAACCCAGTGGAGGCTTGGGGGACCTCTCGCACCGAAAACAGCAAGGGCTCGAGCCACTGATCCCAATTACGTGCGTCCTCACTTACGAATTTTTTAATGATATTCTTGAGGGTGCGATTGAACCGTTCCACTAAACCGTCCATTTGTGGGTGATACACACTGGTGCGGATCGGCTTAATTCCCAATAACCCATACAGTTCGCGTAGTGTTTGTGACATAAATGTGGTGCCTTGATCAGTCAGAATCTCTTTCGGGATTCCAACTCGAGAGATAACGCGGAAGAGCACCTCTGCAATACTGCGTGCTGAGATATTGCGCAGAGGCACTGCTTCCGGGTATTGTGTTGCATAGTCCACCAGAACTAATATAAAGCGGTACCCTCGTGCTGACCGATCTAATGGCCCGACGAGATCCATCCCAATTCTTTCAAACGGGGTCTCGATTAATGGAAGAGGGCACAAAGGTGCTTTTGGAATGGCCACTGGATTTACTAACTGGCATTCGCGGCACGCCATACACCACCTACGAATGTGTGCCACGAATCCCCAGCCAATAGAATCGGGCCATTATTCAGGCTAGTGTCTTATCCTGCCCTAGGTGTCCAGCCATGGGATTAAAGTGAGCCACCTGGAATACCAATTCCCGGCGGCTCTTTGGAATTAAAAGCTGCGTGACTCGCTCTTTAGTTTGAGTGTCCTGCGTCACTCGGTATAATCTATCCTTAATAATCGCAAAGTAGGGGAAGGATGGGGTGGCGTTCGGCTGGAGCGTTTGACCATCGATTACTCTCACTTGGTCAAACGCATGTCGCAGAGTCTCGTCTTGCGATTGTTCTAATGGGAAATCCACGAGGGATTCCCCAATAGAGAGAGGAGGAGCCAGTGTCTCCTCACTCTGATGCGGAGATGACGTAGACGGCTCTGTGACAGCTGCTCCCGCCAAAGCGACACCGGGATCTCCCCCTGTCAAATGGCAGGACCCACTCTTTACTAAGCGTGTCATTAAATCCCGAAATCCCAGCCAATCAGTCCCCAAAATCAAAGACTGGGTAAGGCGAGGATTAACCGCCGCCTTCACTATAAATTTTTCCTCTCGGAAAAAAATGTGGACCGACACCAAAGGGTAGCTGTGAATATCCCCGTGCACACACAACACCTTCACCCCCTGTGCTCCCCCCAATGCCTCGTTTTGCACCAGGCTTTGGTGAATTGAGGTCTGGTTACAACCAGAATCCACCAACACCTGATATGTATCCCCTTGGATACTCACCGGTATGCGATACGCTCTGGCCCGATCGAGGGCGGCCTCTGGCGTGTCGGGGATCCGAACCACCGCGCCCACTTCCATTGCCATGCACTGCTGTTGGAGGTGGCCCGGTTCCCTGCAGCGCCAGCAACCCGGCCCGGGCTTCCTCTCTGCACCGGTGTTCTGGGGCTCACTCACCTGAGGTGGGGGAGAGACAGACACAGAAGGGAGAAACGGGAGGGCACCGCGGGTGCGGCAGGCTGGCTGGGGTGGTGCCGGCCCCCGCCTCCGCGGTGGGGGAATGGGACAAGGATGGGACACAGGAGGAGGGGGAGAGAGAGAGAGAGAAGAGAAGAGAAGAGGCTGTCTGCTGTCCTGCCGCCGGAACAGCCGCCAAATGGTCCTCCGCCAGCTCGATGGCCCAATCTGGCGATGCCGGGCGGTGGCACTGGACCCACTCCGCGGTTCCTGTTGGCAGACACGCGATGAACTGCTCCAGCACCACCTGGTCGACGATTCCCTCGGCGTCACAGTTGTCGGCCCTCAGCCACCGCCAGCAGGCGTCCCGGAGTTGCTGGCCAAACGCGAACGGCTGGCCGACTTCCTCCAAGCGCAAAGCGCGGAAGCGCTGGCGCTGCTGTTCAGGAGTGCGCCCCACACGCTGGAGGATGGCCCGGCGAAGGTCCGCGTAGGCCAGCCCGGCGAAGGTCCGTGTAGGCCAGCCAGCGGTTGGCAGGGAGCTGTAGCGCAGCCAGCTGCGCCTCTCCCGTTAGCAGGGGGAGGAGGCGCACCGTGCGCTAATCCATCGGCCACCCCGAGGTCTCCGCGACTTGCTCAAAGAGCGTGATGAAAGCCTTGGGGTTATCCTGCGGGCCCATCTTGGTCAGGGTGAGGGGGGACGGGCCCGCGGTGGAAGCGTCGGTAGTCCCCACCGACGCGAGGAGGTGCCGGAACGCCTGTCGATCCTCTTGTTGGGCCAACACCAGGGCCTCAAAGCGCTGCTCCTGCTCCTTACGGAGCGTGACTAGCGCCTGGTGCTGGTTTTGCTGGGCCGTGGCGAGGGCGTGGATCAGGTCGGCGAACGGGGAAGACTCCATGGGGCGATTCGGCGTCTGTGCTCCAAATTCTCCCGGGTTTCGGCACCACTGTAGCGGTTCGTGTGGAAGGGTGGAGCACAGAAGATGGCAGGACAGAGATCAGGGTCAAAATAGGGCTTTATTGCCACACTTTTCAGTGAACAACCCAATAGACAGACAGACACACACATTCAGCGTCTAGTTCAGGGATCAGCTCCTCTGCTCTCGCTCTCCCTCCTTAAGTAGGGCGCGGTCACTGGGAAGACACACAAACAGGTTAATTGCTCTCAGGTGTAGTGATTCTGCCACTTACCTTCCCTGACTCCGCCCTCCTGTCACAGACCGGCGCTTGACCACGCCCCCGCTGCCACAGACTGGGTCTTACTTACTTAGATGCTCCCTCATCTTGCAATGCATAAGGCAGTCGTGATTGTCCAGCACTTTTGGTCTGCAGCCAGTGTTATTGCATCTTTCCATCCTCTGCCAACTAGTTGCAAGTCTCTGTCAATTGTTTGGTGCCAGTTCATTTTTGGATGTCCCCTCTGATATTGTCTCTAGGGATTCCATCACAGAACTTGGTTGGCAAGTCTTGCTAGTGGTAGTCTAACAACATGTCCCAGCCAGCTCAGTCATCGTTTACAGATGACTGTGGACACTGGCTGTTGGTTGGTTCAAGATCTGACATCCTTATTTGTGATGAAGTCGCTCTGTCTGATGCCCAGGATTTTTAAGATACACTTGCTGTCAAAGACATCCAGTTTCTTTTTTTGATTGATCTTCGTGTGCTAAGTCTCACAGCCATGCAACAGGGTAGATAACACATTGCTGTTGTAGAATCGCATCTTAGTTTTGAGTGAGAGTTTCTTACTTCTCAATATCTTTCCAAGCTCGTTGAATGTGGCTGAGGCTTTTCCCACTCTCCAGTCCAGTTCTTTATCCATGTTTTCCTCACTTTATGCCAGGGGCGTGTTTAGCCTATTTTTGGGGGTGCTCAAGCACCCCCAAAAACGAGCTCAGCACCCCCTAGCTCAGCACCCTCAAAAACACTGCTTTTGGACGTAATTTTCAGAAATAAGTGCCCTTGCGCACTGCGCAATGAATGTGTGCGCGGGCGTGTGTGTGTTCTTGAATTCACCTGTTACGTGATAGTCTATGACCAGTAAAATACCTCTCCTCCTTGCGTCCCCTCTGATTGGGTTGCCTGTCCGCACGAGTGCTTGCTACGACATGGTGTTTTTTTAACTGGATTCCACGCCGATGAGGAACTCGAAGTAGCACCTGAGTATTACTGGCATAGCGAGATGTGAAGGTACGGACTGGAGTTACAGTTGTTAAACACAACACAATAATATGCATAATGCAATATTGATGTTCCCTGGTCTATGAACAGAATGATAAAAACGACATTTATCATCCATATCGAGATACTTTTGTGCAGAGCTGTACAAGTGCTACGGTGCTAGACCACCGTGTGTTAGTCAATTTTATTTACTGTAACATAGCGTTTACGTTTGCTTATCATTTATATATATTTATATTTATATATTTATCATAAATAACATCATAATAATTAGCAAATTAATCAAAACAGACACTGAAACGTACATGCACGAAGCAAACAATTAAACAAATGACTATCAAAAGAACACGACCAAAATATAACAAATATAACAAAATATAAACTAATGTAAAATCATAATAATACACACTATTATTACACAATACACAATAACACATTAATTAACAATTACCACTGTTCAAAATGAATAGCTCCAACATTACAAATGCAGTAGTAGGTCTTGTTTAGTTAAAAATATAACGTAAATATTTGTGTCAGTGGTTGTAAATGTGTAGATATAGTTTATTGGGTCAGCTTCTGTTAAAACATTGCATAAGTCTAGTCTAGTCTTCTTGTCTAGTTAAGTCTAGTCTAAATGCGGAATAAATGTGGAAACACTGTCGTTCAAGCCAGGTGCCTCTGTCAGCTCTGGGGGCTAAGCACCCCCAAAGATCAGATGCTAGAATCGCCCCTGCTTTATGCCATTTCCCTCCAAAATATCACATCTTGTGGGGTGTTCCTGGTATGCAGTGGTTAGTACCTACCAAAAGTGGTCCATGAAAGGACAACCAGTGAACCAGTGACAGGGTCATTGGTGTTGAAGGCTCATTGATTCGCATGGGGCACAAAGGTTAGCCCATTTGGTCCAATCCCACAGAAGAGCTACTGTAGCACAAAGTGCTGAAAAAGTTAATGCTGACACCTTTCTGTTTGAGTCAGCATTAACTTCTATAGCAGTTTGTGCGACAGTAGCTCTTCTGTGGGATTGAACCATACGGACTAGCCTTCGTGACCCTTTGTCAGGGTTGTGATGGAATCTGGAGCCAAGCCCAGCTGACTTCAGGCAAGAATCAGGGTTCACCCTGGACAGGTCGCCAATCTATCACAGGGCTACACAGACATAGGCAACCAATCACACTCACATTCACCCCTATGGGCAATTTAGAGTAGCCAGTTGATCAAATGCACGTCTTTGGACTGTGAGAGAAAACCAGCGCATCCAGAAGAAACCCATACAGGCATGAAGAGAACATCAAACTCCACACATCAGACCGCAGTTCAATTCACATCCATACACAGGCTACAAATTACATTTCAAACTTCAGTGCTTTGGGCGGCATGGTGGTGTAGTGGTTAGTGCTGTCGCCTCACAGCAAGAAGGTCCGGGTTCGAGTCCCGTGGCCGGCGAGGGCCTTTCTGTGCGGAGTTTGCATGTTCTCCCCGTGTCTGCGTGGGTTTCCTCCAGGTGCTCCAGTTTCCCCCACAGTCCAAAGACATGCAGGTTAGGTTAACTGGTGACTCTAAATTGACCGTGAGTGTGAATGGTTGTCTGTGTCAGCCCTGTGATGACCTGGCGACTTGTCCAGGGTGTACCCCGCCTTTCACCCGTAGTCAGCTGGGATAGGCTCCAGCTTGCCTCCGACCCTGTAGAACAGGATAAAGCGGCTAGAGATAATGAGATGAGACTTCAGTGCTTTATATTCAGGGCCAAATATTACATCTGTGTATGATGTTACATTGTTTAGAGCAATTGTTAAAATGTACTTATGCTGATTCAGTGTCTGTCAACAGAGCTGTTGTTATACTGTAGCTCAACAAGCTGCCTTTCTTACATGGAGGATGTGACATCAAGAGCGGTATCTTGGAGGTTGTTCCAAGCTGGTAATCTCATCTCATCTCATTATCTCTAGCCACTTTATCCTGTTCTACAGGGTCGCAGGCAAGCTGGAGCCTATCCCAGCTGACTACGGGCGAAAGGCGGGGTACACCCTGGACAAGTCGCCAGGTCATCACAGGGCTGACACATAGACACAGACAACCATTCACACTCACATTCACACCTACGGTCAATTTAGAGTCACCAGTTAACCTAACCTGCATGTCTTTGGACTGTGGGGGAAACCGGAGCACCCGGAGGAAACCCACGTGGACACGGGGAGAACATGCAAACTCCGCACAGAAAGGCCCTCACCAGCCACGGGGCTCGAACCCGGACCTTCTTGCTGTGAGGCGACAGCGCTAACCACTACACCACCGTCCCGCCCCCAAGCTGGTAATGATCCAGAAATTAATTTCAATTTCAACCTCATTAGCATGTGGGACTTTTTTTCCTCGCATGCAGCTGACTGTAGTCTGAATTTCATCTTGTCTGAAATATTTTTAGACCAACAAAGTGCACTAAGACCGATTTTATTCCCTCCCTTACTGTTTTTTTCCACCACACCGACAAGTCTTTTCCACCCCTACTCTGTAGTTATTTTTGTGCTCTTCTCTTTCTTCTACTTGAGTTTTTTTTTCCGTGTTGTCATTACCTTGACCTTAGACTCTGAATGAGCTGACTAAACACGGCACCACTGAGTTTCTCACTTTTTCACACCTGCTGTCTGTGGCCTCACCCTCTGCTAACTGCTGTGTTTATGACTGTTGATATTCTTCACAAAGTGCATTTCCTTTTGTCATTGTGATCAGTTTCATCTATAAACAAAACCATGTACAAGTATCATCACAGAACTAGATTTTAAATATTACTAAGCAAACTTATGTGGCTAAAATATTGGGGATTATTGTTGGTCTTCCTGATGTACGGCACGTGATACAGCTTACTGAAAGTCCCCTAAGATAAATGCGCTGTGGTAAATTGGGAAATTACTGAACTGGATGCTGCCACGTTGATGTTTATAAAGTAAGCGCTCGCTGAAAATGTAAGAGACCCCAGATATAATGACAGATTTCATGCATTTTTGTCTGGAATCATCATTTAGTCATTAAACCCAACACATTACAAGGTTTAGCTAGAATAAAACACCACTGATGCTGACTGGACAGTGTTCATATTCATATTCTACATTTACAGTTACTTATCCAGAGCAACTTACAGAAGTGCTCTGTGGTCTCTATCAGGAAAACATCCTCATGCTTGTTTACTAGGTAAGAGATTAAGAGCAACAGCAGTGCTACTGTCAGAGCCTCTATAACAGCAGCTCTGATACCGTTGTGGGAGTTCAGCTGCAAATCACAGGTTTATATTAATGACATATATATTCATGACATTTAGACATTTGTGTAACATTTATGGAAGGAGTCTCCAATGTCAATGTTTTGATACAATCAGAGGTAAGGCTGTAACTTTGTTTTCCTACTAGGCATGGAACGATATATCAATATATTGACATCCTGATGCACACACGGAATGATCTGCAGTGCAAACTGGAAGTAGGCTTGAAAACACGCCGCTGCACTGATGAACCTTCCATACGTTTCTATGGGAGAAAAGCATGTTTTTTTTTTTATATTTGGCCTTTAAAGACATTTAAGTGTTTAATTGACATAAAACTAGTGTCGATTAATAATAAATAAAATATTTATGGAATATATTGTTTATTTTGTGTGGCATTGTGATGAGCTTTTACTTTAAATGTTTAACACTGTGTAATGCAATACACCAAACTCATGGGCATCACCATCTTGGGTTTTTTAGTGATATTTGTCACCGGTCGGTCTGTTTTGTTGTTGCTTCCAGCTTGCTCACTGGACTATTGATTGACTGACTGATGCAATGATATATCATGTGGGGTGGCATGGTGGTGTAGTGGTTAGCACTGTTGCCTCACAGCAAGAAGGTTCTGGGTTCGAGCCCAGTGGCCGGCCGGGGCCTTTCTGTGTGGAGTTTGCATGTTCTCCCCGTGTCTGCGTGGGTTTCCTCTGGGTGCTCCAGTTTTTCCCCCACAGTCCAAAGACATGCAGTTAGGTTGACATGGGGCAGCCTTGGGCTGAAGTGCCCTTGATCAAGGTACCTAATCCCTGACTGCTCCCCAGGTGATCTAGTGTGGCTGCCCACTGCTCTGGGTGTGTGTGCGCATGTGTTCACTGCTTCAGATGGGTTAAATGCAGAGGATGAATTTCACTGTGCAAGTGACAAATAAAGGTTTCTTCTTCTTCTTCTCATGCACCGATAAATTGTGATACAAACTTATGACAATTCAAATCATCTCATCTCATCTCATTATCTCTAGCCGCTTTATCCTTCTACAGGGTCGCAGGCAAGCTGGAGCCTATCCCAGCTGACTACGGGCGAAAGGCAGGGTACACCCTGGACAAGTCGCCAGGTCATCACAGGGCTGACACATAGACACAGACAACCATTCACACTCACATTCACACCTACGGTCAATTTAGAGTCACCAGTTAACCTAACCTGCATGTCTTTGGACTGTGGGGGAAACCCGGAGGAAACCCACGCGGACACGAGGAGAACATGCAAACTCCGCACAGAAAGGCCCTCGCCGGCCACGGGGCTCGAACCCGGACCTTCTTGCTGTGAGGCGACAGTGCTAACCACTACACCACCGTGCCGCCCCCAATTCAAATCAATGAAATAAAAAATGAATCATGATTATTATCAGGCTGTGTAATCTCTTAGTTTTTCCGAGTTGCAATTACATTGTTTAGACAGCACAGGGCATAAAAATAATAATGTAAAATAGCAGGAATGTATGTGACTTCACTGCAGGCAGAAGTAACATAGCTCTAATGCTGTGAAAAGACACAAAAAAATCAGATCTAAAATGGGAAAGTATTGTTGTGTGATTGTATAAATAGATTTAGCAAGAAATATTTTTATTGCTGTAAAATAAAGAAAAGAAAAGCAATTAGATAGAACAAATGTTTATTAAAGCCTAGGTCACAACCGGACGTACGATTTTTTGGCCGTGCGATTTTTGGCGTTTCCCAAATCGCTGCATTTTTTTTGTTCGTGGAGAAAGATGCACGTTGGCTGTAAGTTTGTCTTGCAACCTGAAAAAAATGTAAGCGCCCGTAGAGTTTGTTTGACATGACAAACAACCTCTGCGTCTGGTCTGCAGCCGGTCTACGGCTCAAAAATCAGCACGTCACACGCGCGCCCGCCGTCCGTTTCACGCGCGCCCTCCATGCATTTCTTGCGTTTTTTGCACGTAGACGGCCGTAGGAGCACGTACGGCCGGTTGTGACCGAAGCTTAAGAAATTGTTATTCACTTTTTTTTTTACATTAATGGCATTTAGCAGACACTCTTATCCAGAGTGGTGTACAAGGTACCCAGAGCAGCCTTGGGATCAGCCTTGCTCAAGGGCACTTCAGGCATTTCTGCTGGTTCAGGCAATCCAAGCAGCAACCTTTTGGTCCCAAAGCTGTTTCTCTAACCATTAGGCCATGGATTCCCCAGTTACAGTGCATTTTTAATAAAAGGAATATTTTAGTTAATAGTTTATTATGTTTTACAACAACCTTTACACATATGTGTAAATGATTATAATTATGAAGAAAATGAAACAAAATTGAACAAAAGGAATATTAAAGTTGATTTAAAAAATAGGAAAATAAACATTGCGTCTTTTTGGTAATAATAAAACACTCTGAGACATGCTGTTATAGAAAAACTCCAGGGTGGTTCGAGTAATTCCATTTTATCATGCCACCCCGTCATTCAACATTTCACTCTGACCACAATACATAGTGTTTTATTCCTTACTCAGTTTTTTTTTTTTTTCAGTGCTCATGTGTCTACTTACTGTACATTCACTGAATATTTAGGTTCTGATTCAAGAATCAAATCTGTCTTTATTCATTCTTCGTACACAACTGGGTTTAGATGTTGTGAAGATAAAGTGGTTCAATAAAGGAGATTTGATCTTCCTTTTGGAAACCCGCTCAGATAGAAGATAACGAGGCTGCTGTGTTTCAGCCTGTGACTTCCCCTTTCTTCACCTCGAAAGCTTGCCTTTACTGTAATAAATTGTTTATGGGTTGGGGGACTTTTTTCAACAGAGTCAGCTAACAATGCCACAAACCTGCTGTATTTCCTCTCAGTGTTTTTGAAACCTTTTTTTTTTTTTTTTTTGCACAGTAAGATGCTGAATGTTAGCTCGTTCTCATCAAACCACTCCTCCTCCCCCAACTCATTTCTCTTGACCACAAACAAGAGTGCAAAAAAGCTGCAGCAAGCAAATTTTGCACTTCAACTTCCACTCTTTCTCTCCTCGTGAAATGGTATGTCAAATATTCTAACTGGTTTTCACTGTAGACGTCTTAGCTATGTTTTTGAATATAAATATTTATACAGTATGTATTTACTGATGTAAATATTTGCTTCAACACAACACAATCCTAAAATGGCTCACTCATCTGCACATAACCCAAACTTCCATGCCAATTGCAAAAGAAATCATCATGTAGCACACAAGAGGAAACAAAAACAAACACACTCAACGTCTATGATAAACTAGCAGGATCAGTCATTCAACAGCCTGTTACTGCGATGAATCTTTCATGGCTTGCTAATCAGAGTAAATATCCTGTAGATGGAGCGAAACTATCCTACAGAATAAATATACAAATACTGCAAGAAAACAAAATCAAGTGTTTATCTCCTTGAGTTTACTTCATACAAAATATACAGGCAATTACACAACAAATGTACATACTGTATGTAAATACAACCCATTTACATTAATGAAAAATACATTAAACGAGAATAGCAATATTCTCAAATTATAAATTTCGGGGAAAAAAAAAAAGATTGTCTCTCTCAGGCTTGCGTAGCCACACCACACAACCTCATTGCGTGAGATCTCTGTGCTCTTAAGGCAGCAGGGGAAACACATTATATCTCTGATCTGAATTTCGTCAGTGAATAATGTTACTGGGTCAAGAAGGTTCTGGGGCCTTTCTGTGTGGAGTTTGCATGTTCTCCCTGTGTTTGCATAGGTTTCCTCTGGGTGCTCCGGTTTCCACCACAGTCCAAAGACATGCAGGTTAGGCTAATTGGCGGCTCTAAATTGACCGTAGGTGTGAATGTGTACGTACAGTATGAATGTTTTTTTCCCAAACCCAAAAAATGGAAAGGTTGTGGCAGGAAGGGCATCCAGCATAAAACTATGGTCCAATTAATATGACAAGTGGATCAATAGGGTTCACATGGACCCCGACTTGGCAATAGTGCTGCACAAGGGAGAAGAAGAACATGATGAATAATGTTGCTGGGCATCTAATAAGAGTCATTGTCTGCCTCGATTCTGAAGCTGTTCTACTCGATCCAGCAAAAATACAGAATAATGAGTCATTATTAGCTCATCCAGCCGACAGGTGATGAGTTTATCCTATCATGTGTTGTCCGTCATCATCCACATTTCACAATAATCGCTTCTTCTCTCTCAGTTCTTCACCAATTTTTATAATTTTTGGTAGGAAGGTAGGTCTGCCTGGGGTGCATAAACAGCGGATATAAAAAGTGCACACACCCCGTTAAAATGATCAGTTTTTCTAATGTAAAAAAAAAAATGAGACCACGATAAATAATTTAAAAACTTTTCCCACCTTTAATGTGACCTATAACCTGTCCATTTCAAATGAAAAACAAACAGGGGGAACACATAAAAAACATACAATAAGCTGGTTGCATAAGTGTGCACACCCTTAAACTAATACTTTGTTGAAGGACCTTTTGATTTAATTACAGCATTCAGTCTTTTTGGGTTCACAACTGCCATCAATTAAAATGACTCTGATTAACCCCAAATAAAGTTCAGACATTTACTCAATTGCATCCTCCATCAAAAGCCCTGGTTCACAGAGAGCTCATTGCTGAAAGGTATTGGTCAGGAGAAGGGTACAAAAACATTTCCACAGCATTAGATATACCATGAAGCACAGTGAAGACTGTCATCAAGAAGTGGAGAAAATATGGGACAACAGTGACATTACCGAGAACTGGATGTCCCTCCAAAATTGATGAAAAGACACGACGAAAACTGGTCAGGGAGGCTGTCAAGAGGCCTACAGCAACACTGAAGGAGCTGCAGGAATTTCTGGCAAGTACTGGTTGTGTACTACATGTGACAACAATCTCCCATATTCTCCATATGTCTGGACTATGGGGTAGGGTCGCAAGACAGAAGCCTTTTCTTACAAAGAAAAACATCCAGGCCCAGCTAAATTTTGCAAAAAAAATACATCAACTCTCCCAAAAGCATGTGGGAAAATGTGTTCTGGTCTGATGAAACCAAGGTTGAACATTTTGGCCACAATTCCAAAAGGTATGTTTGACGCAAAAACAACACTGCGCATCACCAGAAGAACACCATACCCACGGTGAAGCATGGTGGTGGCGGCATCATGTTTTGGGGTTGATTTTCTTCAGCTGGAACAGGGGCTTTAGTCAAGGTGGAGGGATTTATGAACAGTTCTAAATACCAGTCAATTTTGGCCCAAAACCTTCAGGTGTCTGCTAGAAAGATGAAGAGGAATTTCACCTTTCAGCATGACAATGACCCCAAATGTGCATCGAAATCAACAAAAGAATGGCTTCACCAGAAGAAAATTAAAGTTTTGGAATGGCCCAGCCAGAGCCCAGACCTTAATCCCATTGAAAATCTGTGGGGTGACCTGAAGAGGGCTATGCACAAGAGATGCCCTTGCAATCTGACAGATTTGGAGCACTTTTCCAAGGAAGAGTGGGCAAATATTACCAAGTCTAGATGTGGCAGGCTGATAGACTCCGACCCAAAAAGACTGAATGCTGTAAGTAAATCAAAAGGTGCTTCAACAAAGTATTAGTTTACCCTAACCACCAATTAACCTACCCTGCATGTCTTTGGGCTGTGGGGGAAACCAGAGCACCCAGAGGAAACCCACACAGACAGAACATGCAAACTCCACACAGAAAGGCCCTCGCCGGCCACTGGGCTCAAACTCAGGACCTCCTTGCTGTGAGGCGACAGTCCTAACCACTACACCACCATGCCGCCCTGCAACCAGCTTATTGTACATTTTTATTTTTTATGCCCCCCCAACAGATTTATTTGTTTTTCAATTGAATTGTAAAGGTTATAGGTCACATTAAAGGTGGGAAAAGTTTTGAAATTATTTATCGTGATCTCATTTTATCGGGGTGTGTACACTTTTTATATCCACTGTAGTTTCTACCCAAATCTGCATAATTGCAATTAATAATGAAGATATGGAGTAATTAAGCCCTAACAAGCAGTTTCCACACAAATTGCTTCTTCTCGGTCAATTCCTGACCATTTTGGAATCTTTCTGGTAAATAGGTCAGTATTCCTAGGGTGTATATCACTTCTATATATAGTTTGTATCTAGTCTATATAGCTTGCAACATTTATTGCGCAAGGTGGCCCACTTTAGATCGTTCCTTCTGGACTAGACGGGGCCAGAGTGAGCTACACCATCACTGATGGTCTTGTTTTACTATAGTTATAATTTTGTATGAACTCTTACTATAAATCATAGACAGCTATAAGTCTGTGATAATGGAAGCCACATCATATGGGATAAAGCTTAAGGGGATAGGGGTGGCATGGTGGTGTAGTGGTTAGCACTGTCGCCTCCCAGCAAGAAGGCCCTGGGTTTGAGCCCAGCGGCTGACAAGGGTCTTTCTGTGTGGAGTTTGCATGTTCTCCCTGTGTCCGCGTGGGTGCTCTGGTTTCCCCCACAGTCCAAAGACATGCAGGTTAGGTTAACTGGTGACTCTAAATTGACCGTAGGTGTGAATGTGAATGGTTGTCTGTGTCTATGTGTCAGCCCTGCCATGACTTGGCAACTTGTCCAGGGTGTACCCCGCCTCTCGCCCATAGTCAGCTGGGATAGGCTCCAGCTTGCCTGCGACCCTGTAGGACAGGATACGCAGCTACAGGTAATGGATAAGGGAAAGCCATGGCCTAATGGTTGGAGACTAAATGGTCACCGGTTCGATTCCCTGGACAAGCAGAAATGGTTGAAGTGCCCTTGGAGTGCTGAGGCACCAATCCCCCACCTGTATGTCCCCCACCTGTATGCAGTGGCGGCTGGTAGTCTTTCAAACAGGGGAGACTGGTCGGTTACGATATTTCCAGATTTTAAAAGAAAAAACATCAATTTTGCCCATACTCTTGCCTCTGATCTGGCTGATTGTTGGCAGGGTCACAAACTGTGAAATAACAGGTTCTTTTGGCCCATTAGCCTACTGTCCAATATACATGATGGTGGTGTTGGGGGGGGGTATATTTTAACATTTTATATTTTAAAATTGTGGCATGTTGTTTAAAAATTGATCATTATTGAAAGCAGCTCTTTGTCAGGAACCTCAGCAGTAACAGCAGAGTGTTCTGGAATAGGCACAAGCACTGACCTTGGGGAGCCAAACATAGAGCTGGGTGCCACACATTTCATTCAATGACACTTTCCCTATAGTTTACTTAGTTTGACTGAGAAATGTTTTATTGACAATTTTGATAACCCTTCACTTTTAATCCAGGTCTGTAGTGTGAAATGTTCTCGGCTGTGTTTTTGTTTAAAAATGTTTTCCAAATTGTAGCTGTGTTTAATTCATATCCAGAAAAATATATATTCCAATATAATATACTCAGCATAAACATTTTAAATAGATTCTATATTTTTGGTCCATCCATGACATATTACTAAAGTAGCCTATTTACTGTTGTTGATGTGGATCACTTGCTGTTAGCCAATTCACTTTCTCGTACCAGGAGAGCTGAAAGGAACGAGTATTATTCCCTACCTTTTTCACCAAGTCAATTTGAGGCGTTGGTCTACCCTGCTCTTTAATTTTAATTTTTTCCTCGAAAGGAAGGCTGGCAAATGGCTTCGCCAAAATTAAATCAGCAATGCTTGGCATCCATGCGCAGCTTTCTTGCTAGCTGACTAGCCCCCTCAAGTTCAAGTTCAGTCACTCAAATAAACGACATTTCTGGAACTAAGATAGCAAACTTGACAACACTATATTTACACTTTATTTACAATGAAAATATATACAAACTAAAAAAGCTGGTAGAAACCGTATGTAATGAATGAAATCGAAATGTAAGCTGATCTCTTACAATACACCACAGCACTTGCGAATCCGCATGGGACTGAACTGAGATTCACTGCTGCCTGTCTATATTTGAAACGAGCTGTCAATCAAAGAAAATATCCGGCCGCTTTCACCAATCACCAGTCTCCTCACGGAAACTGCCATGTCCCTCCCATGTGAGGCTCGGAGTCCGTAGGCGGGCATTTTCGCAGTATTTGTCCAATAACCATCTTGCATTTTGAGATTGAAAAGTGCATAGCTCCCAAATGCCATTGAAGTCCACTGAGGCTGGGAGTCCGTGGGACTCCGTGGGCGGGCGTTTTCGCAGTATTTGTCCAATAATCGTCTTGCATTTTGATATTGAAAAGCGCATAGCTCCCAAATGCCATTGAAGTCCACTGAGGCTGGGCTGCATCGCGCTGTCACGAGGGGGAAAAACTCACGCACACATTAAAGTTATAAGGGAATGATTTTGCACTGTAGTTGGGTTGAGCACATATATTTCTATGATTCTGGATCTGAAATAGCAATGTTATAAGGTTGGCTATAACATAAGCCTAGCGCAATTCATCCTACACGATGTTCGTCATTTTTAGAGGAGGCTGAGCCTCCCTCTAGAGGTCTGCGCGGGACTGATTTTCCCTCCCGCTCCCGCTTACTCCCGCTAGTTTGTTTCCCGCTCCCGCCCGCACCCGCAGAAATATTTAATATTTTGTCCCGCTCCTGCCCGCATATATTATGGTTTCTCCCACTCCCGCCCCGCTAAAATCCCGTAATTTCCCCGAAACACTCGTTGTGCTTCCGTTCTAGCCTGCCAGAGATTCCCTCACAATATGTGCACTGATTGCACAATGCATTTATAGAAAGTAAAACCAGTAAAATAAACAGCAACTTCAATTTGTTTAATGTGCATTTATTCTCACTCAAAACGTGTTTACATGATGTAGACTCAGCTTGAGTCATTTAGAAAAGCTTGGCCAACAGCCTTAAAATACAAACTGAAAAAAAAATCAGTAGCCTAATAAATGAAGGTGCTTAAATAAATTAAAAATAAGTATGGAAAAATAACGAAAATGCAGGTATAAACTATGCGGGGCTGTGTTGGCTACTAAACATGCCCATGATGAATTGAAAAGGGAATTTCAAAAGAAGTTTACATCTTTTAACAGCTTGCCTATCATTTTAATAAAACAAAAATAATTGCACCTGATATTCCCGAGGGAGTCTTGTGCTTCTACACATGCCCATGGAGGAAAAGAATGTTGTTCACCGATGTGGGCTTCAGTAGACTGCGTCGCTGCTCCAGAATGCGGCCACAGATACTGAAAGCGCATTCCGATGGTGCGCTTGATGCTGGAACGCAAAGCACGTGACGTGCCAATTTGCTTAGAGTAGGAAATTCGTGGCAATGCTTCTTCCACCAGAGTAGAACATCTTTTGGGCCGTGTGATCCTTCGCCGTCCAGCTTGACTTTTAAATAGTCCTGTATCTCTGTGTCCAGTGGTATCTCCGAGTGGCGTGTAGTGCCTGCGTCTTCCCATTCTGAAAATTCCTGAAAAGTCACCTTTTTTGTTGGCGGTGACTCTGAATCCCCCTCGGCATCATGGATATTAAGTCCGAGGTCATCAATCAGTTCCTTCACACAGTCAGTCACAAGTTGTCTCTCATGGTCATTTATCATCTTGAGCTGGCGTAGTTTAGGGGTCAGAAATGTTGCCATTTTGTACAGCATATTAATCCCATTTAGCAGATTATTTGGTGATAGCAGGTCATCCAAACGTTTTGCGCAAGCAGATGCAATATGGTTTAAGAGGGGGTCTGCCATGGCTACTTCGCAATGATCTCTCAGCTTGACAGACCACGGCAGAACTAGGGCTGCGCTCAAGCCAGTGTTATCTGACTCCAGATCGTTAGTAGCATCTCTGAATGGTTTTAAAAATGCTACTACCGAAGCCAGAGTGTTTTTGTTTATGCCCCTTATTTTGTCATACTGGTTTTTCTCCAACAGAATGGTTGTAATGGTATCGTACTGTTGGGAGACAGACTCCAACATATCAACGGTTGAATTCCACCTGGTCTCCACGGACTGTTTAAGCGATGAACCAAGCAGCGTTTGCAGGCCAGAGTGTTTGAAATAGCTGACCAGTTTTTTCACATCATTCAGAAGCTGCGCGGCCTCGGGCACCTGTTCAACCACAGCAGTGGAGAGGGCATGAGAAAGCACGGAGTTGAGGATATGGGCACTACAGTTAAGTCTGTTGAAACCACGTAGGGCAGCCACCATGTTCGCGCCTCTGTCAGTTACGAACACTATTTTCTTTCCCATGAGCGCACAGTCAATTCCAAAGACCCTCAGGTTTTGGAACAGTAAGGCACGAATGTTTTCGCCCGTTTTTGAAGTGTCTGCTTCAAATGGAGCAGCAAAGAGCACTCTCGACACCAGCGTGTATTCAGAGTCGATGTAGTGGATGGTGGCTGATAGGAAAGATGTTTTCCGGTAATTTTCCGTCCAAATATCGGTGGTCACCGCACATCCATGTTTCTCAATGGTAGTGAGCATTTCGTCAACAAGAGCCGTTCTAACTGTTTGTGCCCTTTCGTCCAGATGTCGGGAAACTGTTGTTGGATGGGGTAGAATGTCCTTGACATTGAATCGGCCTATTGAAGCTGCTGTATCCACTAAGTGCTGCGCCATACTAATGAACCCTTTTCCTGCAATGCTGTCGTATGGCCTAAGGTCAGCGGCAACAAAGTCTATGCATTTATCAATTGTTTTGCTTTTCAGAGCATTTGTTATTTTCGCAGTTTCTCTGAAGTCCAGTAATGTTTGTCCTTTCATGAAGACACATGTATGTCGCTTCAGGCCAGATGTTCCTGACTTGTACGCATCGAAAATTAGCACCTTCTTGCATGAATCACAACAGGCAAACGGTTTTTCATTTCCATCGCCATCTACAACCACCGAAAATGTTTTCCATATGTCTGACTTACCCCTAGAGGGCTTTTTGGTGTGAAAAGTACCCCTTTTCACTAGAGCACTAACGGCTTCAGCTGTAAGGGCACCCGTTTCCTCCGCCATGCTTCAGACTGAACGTGACAGTTGAACAGTCTCCATAGAAACTTGAACTTTGTGGGAAATCAGATGGGAAACAACGAGCTTGTTCTAAACCGTGGTGGCCGTTTATGAGATTAATTCAACATGTTACCATTGCATTTTAGTCCAGTCTGTGTGGGCCTAAATAAATGAAGCAAATAACTTCACTAACTTAACGGCAGGACAGTCAATGAACGACAGACCTTTACGACAAGGCGCACGCGCAATCTCCCTTTCAGGGCATAAATTGAAAATATCTCGCAGTCGCTGTGTGCCGCGAGAGCAGATCCCTTGAGAGTTCACAGAGCAGGCGGTGTGAACTACCCCTTGTAGCTCAAACACCCGAAGTTAGCTCATCACCTAATTACTACATATCTTCCCCAGTTAAAAAAAAACACTTTTCAAATACACAGTGAATAATTTTGTGAAATGTATTTACATTGCGGGACTCCAGAGAACATGCTTATGCCCGCTCCCGCGACTACACCTCTCCATTCCCGCCCGCTCCCGCAGGAGGCTGTCAAATAATGACCCGCGCCGCATGCTTTTGCGCCGCATCCCGCGGGTCCCGTGGGAGTCCCATCCCGTTGCAGCCCTCTACCTCCCTCGTTGTCTTAGAGCAATCGCCCGTGCCTGTATGTCACTCTGGATAAGAGCATCTGCTAAATGCGTGTAATGTAACATAATGATATAATCAGTACATTTACTGATTTACTGATTTACTTCAAACTGCAATGTTTAGTCTTCTTAGAGTTTCTATACTGAACTACAGTACATTAAACAGAGTATAAACAACAACAACAACAGGTAGATTGTAGTGAATAAATGAGAACAGAGTACAACGCTTCTGTGATACAGGGATATGTACGAGTGTTTCTGTGAATACTGAGAAATTTGTGTCCCAGAGCCATCTCTAGGCCTGTGTAATGTGGAGAGATCTAATACCTGTACATATAGCAAGAACTCCCTGGGACCTACTGTGAAAAAATTCAGTAGACCTCTCTGACATTTCTTAATTGTTGGGAAAAAAATCAAAATAAGTGTAACTTATAACTTGGTTTGTCCCACCTGCAACCTTGGTTTGAACTAACAGTGTTATTTCTCCACTGAAAGCCAGCAGACAGGATCACCCTCTGTGCATGTCATGGATATGAGTGTGTTTAAAGAAAATACAACTCAACTTGATGCAGCTTTTAATCATTTCGACTGCAGCTCAGCCAAAGCAGGTGTCTCACGAACTTGCGGTCAACTCTGTGATGGTGCTGAATTCAGCCTCAATGTTCCACCGGTTACTCAGATACAAGGTTCACCTGCCTTGTGTTATCTGGCAGGGCAACAGAACATCATGTTGTACACACGATTGTGTGTCCTGCTTTTGGTTTTTTTTTTGCGTGGAGTTGAGTGTGTTAAAATTGAAGCATGCCTTTTTTGCATGTCAACTATGTGACAGTGATTACATCTGCATGATTAACTGTGGTAAGTAGTCAGTATGATGAAATAAAGTGGCAGCCCATTCCCTTCACACACACATGGGAGATAATAGGTTGATACTAATGGACATACTGCGAGTTGGCCTCGTGGTTAGTGTGTCCACCTCTCGATCGGGAGATCGCGAGTTCTACTTGCGGTTGGGTCATACCAAAGACCACCATAAAAATGGTATCTACTGCCATCTGGAAAGGCATGCTGCAACACAGATGCGAGTAGGGAGTCAAGCTCTCGCAGTTACCAGAGGACTAGCCCCCCACTATAACCCTAGCTATGTAATAGGTGAGAGGCTGAGGGCTACAGAAATGGAGATCAGCGCCACCCTATGCACCATGTGGTGCGGGAAGGACTTTCTTTTTTTTAACTAATGGATAGAGCAAGCCAAAAAGCCAAAATTTGTCAACTCTGTGATGTCAGCTATGTGAGGTCTAATTTAAGGTAGAGTTAGCATTGCCAGTGCTGCTGAATACCAAAACCCAATTGTAGCAAGTGTTCTAGGTGGGTGGAGCACAGAAGCACGGCAGGCCAGAACTGAGTTCTCAAAACTCGTTTATTGTAGCTTTTCAGCTTTTAACTCTACACACATGCACGCACACACAGGTATCCAGGTCGGGAGTAGCCCCCTTCCTTCGCGCTCCCTCTCCTCTTATAGGGCGCGCTCACTGGGGAAGACACACAAACAAAGGTTAATTCCCATCAGGTGCAGTGATTCCGCTACTTACCTTCCCTGACTCCACCCTCCATTCACAGACCGATGCTTGACCACACCCTCGCTGCCACATACCCCCACTGCCCGACTCAGGCCGGGCAGCCGTCCGGCCTGCAGCCGACTCCCCCCCCTTGACGGGAGAGGAAGTCCGCCACAACCATCTGCGCCCCTGGCCTGTGGACCACCTCGAACTTAAATGGCTGGAGTGCCAGATACCAATGGGTGATCCGCGTGTTGACATCCTTCATGCGGTGGAGCCACTGCAGGGGTGCATGGTCCGACCAGAGGGTGAAAGGGCGCCCCAGCAGATAGTAGCGGAGGGCGAGAACCGCCCACTTGATGGCAAGGCATTCCTTATCTATGGTGCTGTACCTGCCGTTGGAACGGCCACTATATGGTCCTCCGCCAGCTCAATGGCCTGATCCAGCGACGCCGGGCAATGGCACTGGACCCACTCCGCGGTTCCTTCTGGAAATCGAGCAACGAACTGCTCCAGCACCACCAGATCGATGATCTCCTCGGCGTTGCGGTTGTCGGCCCTCAGCCACTGGCGGCAGGCGTCCCAGAGTTGCTGGCCAAACGCGAATGGCCGGCCGACCTCCTCCAGGTGCAGCGCACGGAAGAGCTGCCACTGCTGCTCCGGAATGCAACCCACGCGCTGGAGGACGGCCCTGCGGAGGTCCACATAGACCAGCCAGCTGTCAGCGGGGAGCTGTAGTGCGTGAGCAGGGGGAGGAGGCGCGCCGCACGCTGTTCCACCGGCCAACCCCATGCCTCTGCTGCCTGCTCAAAGAGAGCGAGGAAGGCCTCGGGTCATCGTGCGGGCCCATCTTTGTCAGGGTGAGGTGGGAAGGGCCCACGGAGGTGGAGGTGGTGGACCCCACCGATGCGAGTAGGTGCCAGAACGCCTGGCGATCTTCCTGCTGCACTAGCACCAGGGCCTCGAACCTTTGCTCCTGTTCTTCCCGGAGGGCGACCAGTGCCTGGTGCTGGCTCTGTTGGGCCATGGCGAGGGCATGGATCAGGTCCTTGAAGGGGGAGGACTCCATGGGGCTGTTCTCTCCTGCACTCTGTCCCGGGTTTCAGCACCACTGTAGCAAGTGTTCTAGGTGGGTGGAGCACAGAAGCATGGCAGGCCAGAACTGAGTTCTCAAAACTCGTTTATTATAGATTTTCAGCTTTTAACTCTACATGCACGCACACACACAGGTATCCAGGTCAGGAGTAGCCCCCTTCCTCCACACTCCCTCTCCTCTTATAGGGCACAGTCACTGGGGAAGACACACAAACACAAGTTAATTCCCGTCAGGTGCAGTGATTCTGCCACTTACCTTCCCTGACTCCGCCCTCCATTCACAGACCGACGCTTGACCACGCCCCCACTGCCACACTAATATACTTCATTTTTGCCAAATTGCCCACCCCAAATTTCTCAGTTCTCACAGAAACACTCATAAGAAACATTTCAGTATCTGGTGCAGAAGAGAATACTATATAAAGAAAAAAATTATTCCTGTAAACAATACTTGAAAAACCTCATGTCCGATCGTCTGAGGAGACTAAAGTCTGTGCAAGGACGAGTAAAACTTTAATGGTAATTGTCCGATCAGATAACAAAAGTTAGTGCTGGCAACCTAAGCAACACAGGCACTAAGAGAGCAGGGAACCAGTCTAAAGTAGCTTGTCTCGTTTCATGGGAAATCAGTGGCGGCTGGTAGTCTTTCAAACAGGGGAGGCTGGTCGGTTATGATATTTTCAGATTTTAAAAGAAAAAAGAAAAAACACATAAATTTTGCCCATACTCTTGCCTCTGATCTGGCTGATTGTTGGCAGGGTCACAAACTGTGAAATAACAGGTTCTTTTGGCCCATTAGCCTACTGTCCAATATACATGATGGTGGTGTTGGGGGGGTATATTTTAACATTTTATATTTTAAAATTGTGGCATGTTGTTTAAAAATTGATCATTATTGAAAGCAGCTCTTTGTCAGGAACCTCAGCAGTAACAGCAGAGTGTTCTGGAATAGGCACAAGCACTGACCTTGGGGAGCCAAACATAGAGCTGGGTGCCACACATTTCATTCAATGACACTTTCCCTATATTTTACTTATTTTGACTGAGAAATGTAAAACATTTGTCACAATTGACAATTTTGATAACCCTTCACTTTTAATCCAGGTCTGTAGTGTGAAATGTTCTCGGCTGTGTTTTTGTTTAAAAATGTTTTCCAAATTGTAGCTGTGTTTAATTCATATCCAGAAAATATATATTCCAATATAATATACTCAGCATAAACATTTTAAATAGATTCTATATTTTTGGTCCATCCATGACATATTACTAAAGTAGCCTATTTACTGTTGTTGATGTGGGTCACCACCATATCAGTATTATTTAAAAGAAAATTCTGCCCTCCTTTTTCTAGAAAATGTTCAGTTACCCTGTCATACCAGGTGGGAGTCTTCTCTAGAGACTTCACTAACTTCCTCTCAATTGCAAGTAGAGCAAGGTTGCTGAGTCGACTTTGAGTACATGCTCATTGCTGATCTCGTGTCTTTTATATGCCCTTGTGAAATTGTGCAGGTCATCAAAGCCCACGTTTGACCAAATCACGGATCTGGGGTTAATCAAGAGGCATGGCCAACAATACATTTTCCTCGTCACCGAACTTGCTGTTAGCCAATTCACTTTCTCGTACCAGGAGAGCTGAAAGGAACGAGTATTATTCCCTACCTTTTTCACCAAGTCAATTTGAGGCGTTGGTCTACCCTGCTCTTTAATTTTAATTTTTTCCTCGAAAGGAAGACTGGCAAATGACTTCGCCAAAATTAAATCAACAATGCTTGGCATCCGTGCGCAGCTTTCTTGCTAGCTGACTAGCCCCCTCAAGTTCAAGTTCAGCCACTCAAATAAACGAAATTTCTGGAACTAAGATAGCAAACTTCACAAAACTATATTTACACTTTATTTACAATGAAAATATATACAAACTAAAAAAGCTGGTAGAAACCATATGTAATGAATGAAATCGAAATGTAAGCTGATCTCTTACAATACACCACACCACTTGCGAATCTGCATGGGACTGAACTGAGATTCACCGCTGCCTGTCTATATTTGAAACGAGCTGTCAATCAAAGAAAATATCCGGCCGCTTTCACCAATCACCAGTCTCCTCACGGAAAGCTTTGCCATGTCCCTCCCACTGTGAGGCTGAGAGTCCGTGGGCAGGCGTTTTCGCAGTATTTGTCCAATAATCGTCTTGCATTTTGAGATTGACAAGCGCATAGCTCCCAAATGCCATTGAAGTCCACTGAGGCTGGGCTGTATCGTGCTGTCACGAGGGGGAAAAACTCACGCACACATTAGGCGAACTGGGGAAAGTTATAACGGAATGATTTCGCACTGTAGTGGGTTGAGCACATATATTTCTATGATTCTGGATCTGAAATAGCAATGTTATAAGGTCGGCTATAACATAAGCCGAGCGCAATTCATCCTCCACGATGTTCGTCATTTTTAGAGGAGGCTGAGCCTCCCTCGTTGTCTTAGAGCAATCACCTGTGCGGGAAATGCATTAAAAAGTTTTATTCATCAACACAACAATATATACACAACAGGGGCGATTTCTCAGAGACAACAAGGGAAGCCGAACTTCCCCTAAAATTCTCTCCCCAAACTGCGGCGTCTACGACGTTGAATTCTCATTAAAACAATAACTTGCATAACATAATATATGCCCAAGATTGTATTTTCATCCATTCTATCATTTTGATCATTCGTGTATTGACTCGTTTATTTCATTTGTAGTTCAATCAACGTGGTTGTAGGCTAGCTTGAGCCTTATTGGGATCTGCAGTGCTAGCTGCTAACAGCTGGTATCTATCTGCTATAATGGCAAAGTACGGCCAGTCATTTTGCCCCGCCTCCGCCTCGCGCTCCGTCCGGTGCGGTAGTAATGTCCCGTTGCTTGCGCACCACAGCAGAGACCCGCGCAACCTTCAGCCGGTACAGTCGCTGTTCTTTTACCACCTCCGTTATTCTTATCTTTCTGGTGCGTTCTTGATTTTTCCATTGTGTCCTATTTTGCCATATCAAGACCCAAAATGGTATCGTATTATTCATCTCATCTCATCTCATCTCATTATCTCTAGCCACTTTATCCTGTTCTACAGGGTTGCAGGCAAGCTGGAGCCTATCCCAGCTGACTATGGGCGAAAGGCGGGGTACACCCTGGACAAGTCACCAGGTCATCACAGGGCTGACACATAGACACAGACAACCATTCACACTCACATTCACACCTACGGTCAATTTAGAGTCACCAGTTAACCTAACCTGCATGTCTTTGGACTGTGGGGGAAACCGGAGCACCCGGAGGAAACCCACGCGGACACGGGGAGAACATGCAAACTCCACACAGAAAGGACCTCGCCGGCCACGGGGCTCGAACCCGGACCTTTTTGCTGTGAGGCGACAGTGCTAACCACTACATCACCGTGCCACCCCGTATTAGTCATATTTAAGTGAATAATCAATTCAGTCATCATAACTTGGCATTTTTAACCCAAGCAATCAAAAAGAGGAAATTTATTCAATATTTTCAAAAAATTTTACAAAAACATTTGACTTGTAATAAAAAAAAAAATTCCACAGCAGAGGCCAGATAAAGCAAGACGCTATCTTTATTCTTATTAAACATGATAAAAGAAACATTGAGTGTTAGGTAAATGCAAAAAAAAAATAGTAAAATTAGAAAATTTATTTTTTGACCATAATGTCCCAAATGAGAGACCAGTTTCTGAGACAGACCCACATAACAACAAATTGACTCATGACAAATAACAAATAATTGAAAATTTGTATTACGTAGACCTAAAACTGAGCTTCCCCTATTTCAAAGCCCACCAGCTGCCACTAATACACAAGTACAAAAATATTTTGAGGAAATAATTCAAATTTCCTTGTTTTTGGTCATAATTCATCGAAGTATGCGTGTGTTCGAGTGTACTGGAAAAGCTCGGCTCAGAGGGGGCCACGTAATGATGTAATTATACCAACTGGCTAAGGGCAATGAGGGTCAAGGACATCGTGTGCCAGCAGTGTGGTTGAAGCGGGCAGGTGTCAAACTCGGAACTTTTATATCACAATTGGAGTTAATAATAAACAATATCACTGAATAATGTTCTTTACCTCTAACCAGTATATATATTAAGATTTTTTAATTGGTTTTGATGGTTTCATATATTTCATAATTATAGAATTTTTATTTTCTAAATATGTATCAACATATCGCCATTGTGGCACAGGAGCCTGTGATTGGTAGACAGCCGACAAAGGGTGTCTCCCATTGGTTGTAAATCGTGACATAAAAATCATAAACACATACGGGACCCGCTGATTGGATGTTCAAATACTGAAGCCAAGCGGAGATGTCCAGCATCTGTTGCTGTTGTCCGTAGAAAACTACAGTTAAAAAAGCTCTACTACCGGATTACTTGGACAATCTTAGTCAGAAAGAAGCACAGGATAGATATACATGGAAATTACAGTTTATTATTGGTTCTGATCCGTACAAAATTCTTTGAAATTACTGGAGTGACGGTGCAGATTTGTGGCCTAGCATTAGCTTTAGCTACCTGTTGGAATATACGTTCTTTTTCCCGAAGAGTCCCGACACAGAAGAACAGTTTTAAAAAACTACAGAAGCAAGAAAACCTTCTTTGTGTAAAGACTTTTTCCCGACATCAGCTTTTGGGAACAGAATGCTATGAAAGCCAAACAGAGTGCGAATTACCCCTCCATAATTGGGGGGTACCATCATGGTCCACTATCATATCAATTCCCCCCTGTCCCGTCCCGACTCGTCTATGGAAGTCGGTGTCAGTAACTCAACACAATAACTCTGAACAATAATTTTTAATGTCATTAAGAAGCATAACAAACCATACAGTACTACCACAGAAGAAAAACAGCAGTACAACCTGATAACCTTCTTTGTCAGAACAAACTGGGTATCAACACTACAAATGAGTCACATACAGTATATACACACATGCAGAACAGTCCTGCTGAATGTCTTGCTCTCTTTCGTCCTGCTGTGCCTCTCCTGTCTGCTGGGAACCCATTTTCTTTATTCACATGAACAGTGTATAAAACCTAACTGCATCTACACTTGTACTGTAATTGTCTGTCGATCTTAGTGCTAATATTTACTACTTACTCTTTTAGCACCAAAAAAATGCCTGATGTCTGGCCCTTTTCTTTTCCTCATATTTGGCCTACTGTCTCTGTGAATAAACTCAAACAGGGTACTCAGATGAAACTATAACTATCTTAAAAATAATACAAAAGGAATGTAAGTAAAAACAATAGAGAACAAATTCAAATACTAGCGTATGTACTAGGCTATTTTGCCTAGGCTAGCCTACTACCTGGCTCTTTTTATGTTGCCCCCAGTCCCCAGAGGTTCTGATTGTAATTTTCCATAGGCTTAGCTAGGCCTACACCAGAACTTCTTGTGCCTAATCTCACACACAGGATGGGCCTATGTGCCAAATGAATTTCAGAAGGGCACAATTTATTCATGATAAAATGAGAATGGAAACATATGGAGTTCTTCTCCTTTGAAATGAGAATCGTTTCTATACCACACTGTAATAAGCTTGATTTAAATAGAGACTTAGCTTATCTTGCTAACTAACGTTGGTAACTAACGTTAACATCCGCCCACTGTAGCCTACTGGCCTCAGTGGGTAAGTAATTCAACGTATAAAGAAACTGAAAGTTGTAAAATAACACATTTTCAACAGGCTGAAAGTTGGTTAGCAACTAACATTACCAATGCACGTCTTCTGCTGCAAACCACAGACTGTATAAATTGCTGCAAACCCATGGACTGTATCTGATGAATCAACTGAATACGGTGTGGACTAGAAGCTGTTGCTTCTAGCGCGTTCTAGCGCTGCGGTGACTAAAAATGGTACGATCCACAATAGGGGTGTCTGTCTGAAATCGATTTACATTAAAATGTTCCTACAATAAGAATGCCGAATGGGAGTTGGTTTGAATTGTATATTCCTTTTCACAATATCAGAAAAAATATCGGACCCCCCCAAAACTTATATTTTTGTCTCTTTGGGGGGTACTGGGTCTTCATTGGGGGGTATAGTACCCCCCCAGTACCCCCCGTAATTCGAACTATGAAGCCAAAGCATTTACTCTCAAAAGGGCTTTGACTTGAACTGTGGGCTAGATCTTATTCCCACTGGTCCATGTCTCAGCAACCCCAAGGACATGTAGCTACACAGCTGTCTGCACTCTGTCATGTATACAGTGATGCTTATTATAGTTAAAACAACATCTGAAGTGTTATTATTTATAAAATAACAAAATATCTTGCTCTAGACTTTCAAACAATATTGTAAGATGGAACAATAATTACAAACACGAACAGAATCAGCACATTCCAGTTGTAGCTGTGGTCATACAGTAACTATAATCATTCTTGTAATAATAATTTCAATAAACGGTTAGTGTTCAGTTCCCTTTTCATTTATTCTCGATTCAAAGGCACAGCTGAGTCACACAGGTTGATCAGTGTGTAACGGACAATAGCAATTTTATCCAAATTGTTTTCCTGCCTTAGTCGATTTATTTCCGTTTCACATGCGTGCAGCTGTTGTAAAGTTCAATGTGTTTGTGTGGAACTCTCTCGAAATGTAGGCTCATTTCTACACTCTGGTTCCACGGTGACATTTTTCACAGGACTGGGTTCCTTTGATAACAGAAACAAAGCTCCAGCAGTATTATTATTATTATTATAATACTCATTCAAAACTTCATAGCTTAATATACCCTAAATGATTAATTCCTCTGCTACTAGAACTTCTTTCTTTCTGAATGTGTCTGCACATATTGGTGTTATGGTTTTGTGGATTGATGATAATTATGCTGCTTCACCTATATAAAAAAAAAATCAACTGCATTCTGTCCTCTCCAGAATAAAATAAAGCTCTGGGCGAGTGGAATTGTTTTTCAGGCGAGTAAGTTTTGGGTGCTGCTCGCCCATTGGGCAAGAGAGTTTTTTCGAGGACTGGCTGTAAAAAGCAAATTGGAGTAAAGTATGTACTTGTTGTATGACCGGACAGTGTGTGGAAACAACCTTCAGTCTTCAGCCATTGTTTCGGACCATTTTTCAAAAGGAGCACACACGTAGCTCTTATGATAAACAGTGCTTTCTGAATGAGTGCACAATGCAACCTGTGCTTTCATCATGAGATCAAGATCTGTGTGTGTGGTTTTGCTCAAACAGTGTAGCTGGTCTGGAGCATGACTGAAAACACATGAATAGTGTTTATATTTCTGGGAAATACAGTATTCTAGGGTCTGAGGTGTTTTTTGGGACTGTATTTAAGACTATGAGTCTGGACTGAGTGTGTTAATATACACTTGTGACTCAAAGCTGGACTATCGTCAGAGCTGCTGTTCGAGTAAATTTATTCAACAGCTTTGTCATAAACTAAAAATAATCAGAATAAACTGCTGCTGTGTAATTAAATTGCACCATTTGATGAATTGGTCGTCTCTGTTGCTGTAGCGTGTGATTGTGTTTCAGTGATCTGAATGTGGCGTTTTAGTTAAAGTTCACAATAAGGGCAGATTGGAAGCTTGGATTGTACAGATTGCTCCAAAATAGTCATGCGTGTTTATCTTTCTATAATTTTAGTGCAGTGTGTGTGTGTGTGTGTGTGTGTGTGTGTGTGTGTGTGTGTGTGTGTAGAATGGTTTAATGAGGTGAGTTTGGGTACAAAGTGTTAAACACCATTCTGTTTTTTTTTCATGGTGAAAAACCACAGCTAGTGCCTCTCTCTCTCTCTCTCACTCTCTCTCTCTTTCACAGTCAAAGTGGAAAATTCTACCGCCTACAAATCTCCCCTTCACCCAAACCACACTCCTCCTCTTCTCAGATGATATAAACTCAAGCGTGACATGATCTCTGCATTATTACCAGACATTACACATCAATATCTTCATCTTCATCATCATCATCAGCAGCAGCAGCAGCAGCCACCATGCTCTCTCGTTCTCTTCTGCTGGTTCTGGCGATTCTTGCCTGCCTTCAGTACTTCACAGTGGGCCAGAGTAAGATTTTTCACCTTTAAAAAAAATAATAATAACAACAACAACTGTATTTACAATTTTTTCAACACTTTAATCACTTACATATATGCATTTTAAGTATTTATTAAATTAATGCATGATTGTTTTTGGAATTTTTAGAAGTGACTTGATCATAACATTGTAAAATGATATACTTTTCGCCATATAGCTGGTGTCCCATGACTTCATGTCTCACAGACTCGGTCACTGTCACTCACTTGAGCCAGTATCTCACTGGCCTGCGACTAGTTGGAGACACGACAATTGCGATAAAATATCCGAATTAGCGACAATTTTCACTTGGAATTACGCTGAATTGATATTCGCATATTTTATCGCAATTATTGTGTCTCCAACTAGTCGCAGGCCGTCGCAGCCCAGTGAGATATACACTTGCACTTCCTGTCTCACTTGAGAAAACTGACTTGAGAAGGGTTCGCAACGGCTTTGCGACACCAGCGACGCATTTGCGGCTATTTTGAGAGAAATTTTGTCGCATGAATTTTTTGAACATGTTCAAAATTTCAGCGACGAAGGAGCGACACTTTGCGACTCATGCGAGGAAATTGAGAAGCCCCGCGAATGTTTCAAGACACTTTTGAAACTCTCTCGCGAATGACGTTCACAATTTGTCGCAAGCTGTCGCAGCCCACTGAGATACTGGCTTTAGTAATGCGCGTGTCGCTGAATTTCTGAAACTGTCAAAGTTTGTTTTCCATCTGTTTCTTACACTTTTTAGTTCAAGGTCATTTATATATGAATTCACAGGGGAAAAAAAAAGCTGACGCCTTTATCCAAAGCTTTGCAGGAAGTGCATTCTGTCCTCTACCAAGTGGCGAGACAGTCTTTATCTCCTCATGCGAGTTAAAAAGGTCAGGGTCTGAAAATATCATTGACCTAAAAGCCTGTTCAAGGGAAGTTAGCACAGCATGATTGAAAAACGGGTTGGTCAAATTTAATCTTTGTTTAAAGGCAGCCAGTGATGGAGCTGTTCGGGAACGGATCAATTTCTCCCAATTTGATCATTTTTTAGGCATTTTCTGATACCAGTTTAAAACTTTAACATTTAATCTGAGTATTTTGACATCATAATTAAATTAAATTAAATTAAATTAAATTAAATTAAATTAAATTAAATTAAAACGTTTCCTTTTTTTTCCACAGATGCCAAAGGCCCAGAGGACTGTTGTTTCAATTTCTTTCAGAAACCGATCCCTGTGAGAGCCATTAAAGCGTACGCAAATACCAGCAATGAGTGTCCGAAAACTGGAATCATGTAAGTCCTTTTAATTACTTTTTTTCTAAGACTGTTTGTTTGTTTTTTTACGTTCATTTTTAAAAATAACTTATGAATATCACTCATTTTGGTGATTACTGTGGTTCAACATTGACTGAAATCTTGTTTTCTTTCTAGTTTTACGACCAAGAATTCCAGCCGTGTGTGTGTGGACCCAGGCTTTAAGTGGGTGCAGCGGGCCATAGAGCTAGTTGACCAGCGTGTGTATGACAACTCAGCCTAAACTCAGCCAAGCTGTTAAATCCCTTCTTTACATATTCCATTTTTGCCTAAATATAAAATGGATTCATGGGATAAAGCTTTAGATGTATATCTCATCTTTTCCTCGCATATGTGTGCCATTAAATAAGCCAAAATTATTCCTTTTAACTTTTGTTCAAGTACATTTTATCACTCATTGTTTTTTTTGTTGTGATTGTTAAATAAAGCCACATGAGCAAAACATATTGAAAAGTCATTTCATTGAAATACGACACCAACATCATCAGGAGCTACTGATGATTATGTTTTACTTCACACACAAAAATCCAGACATATGAGACAAATAACTAACCATTTACCAAGTACCACAGACTACACCTTCATACTTAACGCATGCCGGACAAGAGAAATATTAAAGGATATGTCGCTATATACAAACAAAATATATGCATACAGTACCAGTCGAAAATTTGTACACCCCTACTCTGCTCATTCATCGGGTCTTCTGTATTTTCGACATTGGAGAACAAAACTGAAAACACCAAAACTATGAAATAACATCTGGAACATATCTGGAATTATGTGGTAAACAAAAAAAAATGTTTTTGTTTTTTTTTTAAATCAGCTTGATATTTTAGATTCTTCAGAGTATCCAGTGTTTAACTTGATGACACTTTGCACACTATTGGCGTTAACCAGCTTCACGAGGTAGTCACCTGGAATGCTTTTCAATTAACAGGTGTCTCATAAAAAGTTAATTAGTGGATGAGTTTCTTGCCTTCTTATTGTGTTTGAGATCATTTTTATATGAGTGATTCCACGCTTATGGGTACTGAAATGGGGACATGAACTTATTCACCTAAAACCATTTCTTTTTTTACCATCAGGTCACAAAACATGTAATCTTTAATGAATGATATGTTAAAAGATAACTTTAATTTTCTGAGATGTAATAAAAACATATTTATATGCCAAAGTCAAGCCTATGAGTTCCAAAATGATGTCTGTTACATTACTTCTGTTACGATTGTCCATCTCGCGTCTGTTACAAATTAATTACAATCTAGCTATATACCATGTTAATCTTATTGAAAGAATGTGTATGTTTATTCTACTACACATGTTTATTAATTATATTTGCTAAAACATCACCGTCCTGTGTTTCAAAAAGTAATTCTACATTGTTAAAATTGAGAATATATATGTCCACAACACTTCTGTTACGTTCTGACTTTGGCATATAAATATGTTTTTATTACATCTCAGAAAATTAAAGTTATCTTTTAACATATCATTCATTAAAGATTACATGTTTTGTGACCTGATGGTAAAAAAAAAAAAATGGTTTTAGGTGAATTTTTAAAAATTAGTTCATGTCCGCATTTCAGTACCCATAAGCGTGGAATCACTCATATAATAAATTTAAATAATAATAATAATAATAATAAATAATAATAATAATAATAAGACAATGAATAGTACTATTCCACAACTGTAGTAAACCATATTATGTTAAGAACCTCACGGCCAATGGAGGCCTTTCTGGATGGAGTTTGCATGTTCTCCCTGCATCTGCGTGGGTTTCCTTCAGGTGCTCCAGTTTCCCCCACAGTTCAAAGACACGCAGGTTAGGTAAAATACCCAGTCACTGGGGTTGTACAAGCCAGTGCATACTTAGTTCTGGTCCCAAGCCTGGATAGACTGGGGAAGGTTGCGTCAGGAAGGGCATCTGGTGTAAAACCTACGCCAAATCAAATAATCGGAACAGATCCGCTGTGGCGATCCCTGACTGGAGAAAAAAGAAGAGGAAGAAGAAGTATATGCACCATTTTGTCTGTTTATAGTCACATACAATGTCAAATAACATCACTGAAACAAGTTAGTATCCGTTAGGATTTACATTATAGCAGCTATAAGCAGTCATTCCTTCACAAGTCTCTCTTTTCTCTCTATTGAAACAAAGCGCAAATGCCTCGGTCCTGAAGATGTTGGAAAATGTCACAACTTTACCTCTGTCTGAAAATTAATTCAAATGGAAAATAAATGAAAATAAATCAGACACATAAATAGAAATTACTTGTGGAATTTTGTGTATAAATTGTTCCATGGCGGCACGGTGGTGTACTGGTTAGCGCTGTCGCCTCACAGCAAGAAGGTCCGGGTTCAAGCCCCGTGGCCGGTGAGGGCCTTTCTGTGCGGAGTTTGCATGTTCTCCCCGTGTCCGCGTGGGTTTCCTCCGGGTGCTCCAGTTTCCCCCACAGTCCAAAAACATGCAGGTTAGGTTAACTGGTGACTCTAAATTGACCGTAGGTGTGAATGTGAGTGTGAATGGTTGTCTGTGTCTATGTGTCAGCCCTGTGATGACCTGGCGACTTGTCCAGGGTGAACCCCGCCTTTCACCCGTAGTCAGCTGGGATAGGCTCCAGCTTGCCTGCGACCCTGTAGAACAGGATAAAGCAGCTACAGATAATGAGATGAGATGAGATGAGATGAAATTGTTCCATTGTTGCCATCTAGTGGACAAATCCTGATACATCAACAATCAGAGATGGAACAAAAATGTATTGATTAATGAGCTTTGGGTGA
Organism: Neoarius graeffei; assembly: GCF_027579695.1. Lineage (NCBI taxonomy): Eukaryota > Metazoa > Chordata > Actinopteri > Siluriformes > Ariidae > Neoarius > Neoarius graeffei. The sequence goes on along the minus strand of NC_083569.1, from coordinate 121,072,820 downwards.
AGGTAGACAACTTTTGATTTAATTTGCAAAACAAGCATGCAGTCGATGAGGAATTAATACATTGTGCGCATTTTTTTTGGTTGTTTGTAGGAACAGACTCATTCATTCATTCATTATTCCTGCTTTTTAAAGTTTTTACCAAGCATAAATCTCTGGGATTGCTGTTGCAACCCTCTCATTAAAAAAAGAAAGAGGAGTTAAATTTATGTTATTTATATCCTTTCAATTTATATTCAGATTCATTGCCAGATGAACAGGGGTGGAAAAGTACCACCAACTTCATTACTTAAGTCAAAGTACAGATCCCACTGATTAAATGTTACTCCGATACAAGTGAAAGTTGTACAGTCAAATTTTTACTTAAGTTAAAGTACTGAAGTACTTGCTTTTAAAAATACTTAAGTATTAAAAGTACATTTTCTGTCAACGCATCATTGTATTGTTGACACAACGCTTATAATACCTCATGCCTCTGAAGCAACCAACTGTATTATTTTATGAATTTACAAAATTAACACATGCTGTGCATCATGGTGGTTTAATGTTAAGTTAGCTAGCCAGTGAAGCTCCACCTGACATGCTAGCAAACTCTTTTCAAACTCAAAATCATATTGGGTATCTAACATTACTAGAAAAGAAAGATTTCTACATTGTTTATTTGGCAAGATTATGCAAAAACATATTTCTAATTCAGCCACTGGGGGCGCATAAGCGTACTCTTGGTGCCGGTCCCAAGCCCAAATAAATTGAAGAGGGTTGTGTCAGGAAGGGCATCCGGCGTAAAACTGTGCCAAATCTAATATGCAGATTGAAAAGAAAAATACCATACCGGATCGGTCGGGGCATGGGTTAACAACGGCCACCTCCGGTACTACTGGTCAACAGGGTGCCGGTGGAAAGTATGCTACTATTGCGTCAAAACGGAGAAGGAAAAAGAGAAGGGGGAGGCATGTTAGAAGAGAGCATGAAAGATGGAAGGGAAGAAGCTTAGAATTGAAGGTAGGAACACTGAATGTGGGAATATTGACTGGCAGAGTGCGAGAGTTAGCAGGTATGATGGAAAGAAGGAAGTTGGACATTTTGTGTGTGCAGGAGACGAGGTGGAAGGGAAGCAAGGCCAAAAACATTGGAGGTGGATGCAAGTTGTTTTATTATGGAGTGGATGGAAAGAGAAATGGTGTTGGTATTGTTTTGAGGGGAGAGTTGGTCAACGGTGTGATTGATGTGAAGAGGGTGTCAGAGTGATAGGCATGAAGTTGGAGATTCAAGGAGTGGTAATCAATGTTGTGTGTGCGTACACCCCACAGGTTGGATGTGAGAATGAAGAGAAAGAGTCTTTCTGGGAAAAGATGGATGAAGTGGTAGAAAGTATACCGAGGGAGGAGCGCGTGCTGATAGGAGCAGATTTCAACGGACATGCTGGTGAGGGAAACAGAGGAGATGAGGATGTGATGGGCAGATATAATGTACTGTAAGAGAGAGAAATGTGGAAGGGCAAATGGTGGTTGATTTTTCAAAGAGGATGAATTTGGCAATAGTCAATACATACTTTGAGAAGAAAGAGCAGCACAGGGTGACATTTAAGAGTGGAGGAAGAGCTACACAGGTGGACTACATACACTGCAGAAGGGGTAACCTGAAAGAGATTGGAGACTGTAAAACATCTTCACTGAAATACAGTGTATAAATTCCAGATATAAATTTTAAACATATGAATTTATAAATTTGTCCCTGTAAAGGTATCCCTAATGAGCAAGCCTGAGGCAACAGTGGTGAAGAAAAACTCCCTCAGATGACATGAAAAAGAAACCTTGACAGGAACTAGACTCAAAAGGGAACCCGTCCTCATCTGGATCATAACAGATATCATGATTATAAATAACTCACTTCTATAACTGTGTCCTATGTAGTCACAAAGTACAACTGTGTAACCAGGAAATTAATTCTAGTTTTAGCATAAAGTCTGTTTTGTTGAAGTTATCAACTGTTCATTGATGGAGACTTGAATGCAAAACTGGTCATGGCAATTGCAGTTGTAAGCCATTGTAGCAAAACTGTTTGTATTAATTGCCTAAATCCATCTTTGAAGTGGATCTTTAGGCTTCCCATATGGGGCCATCCTCCACTGGAGTGAAATGATGAGAAAACCAGCAGGAAGTAGGGCATCAGGATGGATCAGGCAGGGCACCAGCATTGTGTAAGTCATGACTGTGTTATACTTGGACAAGCCAATGTTCCCTACAACCACCACTGTTCCCAAGAATCAATCACCGATCACCACTGTTCCCAAAAGCCAATCACTGATCACCACTGTTCCAATTAATCAATCACTGATTACCACTGTTCCCAAAAAACAATCAATTATAAGAACTATTTGTTTCCTTCTTTGTTTTCTGTTTTTAGATTACATTACATGATATGGCATTTAGCAGATGCTCTTATCCAGAGTGATGTACAATAAGTACAAAAGTCAGGTACACGCAGCACTGAACTTCTAGACAAGAAAGTTCTAGTGCCAACTGAACAAGTGACAGCAATACCTTGTGTAATATTCTGTTGAAGTGCCACAGAAGATGGTCATGAAAGTAAGTGAGGAATGCTGGAATAAGATGTTTGGGGACTACCAGTTGATATCCCCCCCCCCCCTTTACAGGTGGCCTTCGGTACAGCAGTCCCTGCAGTACTGTGAACCCTACTCTGTCCGGCCTATTGTTGGATACAGCCTCTTTGGCCATGTCACTGATCTCTGAATCTTTTTCCTGTGCCTCCCTCATCTCAGCCAGTGAGGAGGGCAGATCAGCAGAACAGTGAGAGGTGTTCATGGCACTGCTGCCGAAGAGGTGGGAGTTACGGCTCTGGACAGGGCATCAGGCACGATATTCTGCAGGCCCTTTCTGTACTGCACCTTGAAGTGGAACTGTTGAAGCCGCAGGATCCAGCAGGTTAGCTGTGAGGAGGTTTTTGGACAATTAAATGCCCAAGTCAAAGCAGTGTGGTCTATAAACACAGTGAACTCTGCATCCTCAAGGTAATGTTTCCATTTTTCAAATGTCCCACACAACCACAAGACTCTCCTTTTCAGATGTAGTTGCATTCTGCTCTGCACAGCCCCCGGAGTCATAGGCAATCACCTTCTCCCCCTCATCTGTCTTCTGAACGAGAACAGCATCCAACCCCACATCACTGGCGTCTGTGTGGATTTCACATGGAAGTGAGTGGTTAGGCTGCATCAGGAGAGGAGCATTCACCAGCGCTTGTTTCAGCTGGTCAAAGCTCCACTGGCAATCTTCTGACCAGATCCACTCCACATCCTTCCTCTTCAGGCGGTTCAATGGGGCTGCCAGATCTGCAAAATGGTCAATGAATTTGTGGTACCATCCCACAAGACCTAAGAAGCGCTGTGGGGATTTGACATTGGTAGGAGTTGGATAGGAGGTCACTGCCAGGGTCTTCTCTGGGTCCACCTGTACACCCCTGACTAAGACCACATGGCCTAAGAACTTCAGCTCATGCTGAAAAAAAGAAGACACTTTTTTAGGTTGAGCATCAAGTTAGCCTCATGGAGCTTCTTTATGACTGCATTGAGGTCTTGGAGATGTGTTTAAGCTGAGGTTGAGTATACAATTACACAGTCAGTCAATGTAAATGCAACAGATTTTCCCCCTCTATGCTCACCCAGGACCTTCTCCATCAGCCTCTGAAATGTTACCCCGGCATTCTTCAGGCCAAAGAGCATTGACTTGAATTGATAAAGGCCCATGGGCATTATTACGGTGGTCTTGGCTTTACTTTCTTCAAACATGGCAACCTGCCAATATCCAGATTTCAAGTCAAAAGTGCTGAAGAACGCCGCACCATGCATGGACTCCAGTAGGTCATGGATGAGAGGCATAGGGTAGGCATCTGGATGAGTCTTGGCATTAAGCCGGCGAAAGTCAACATAGAATCTGATGGAGCCATCAGGTTTGTTGACCAGGATGACTGGAGCACACCAGGCAGACCGGGAAGGCTCAATAATGCCATCCTTGACCAAGGTCATGACCAGTTCTGATCGAGGGAGTCGAGGTGGAGGCTGTGGATTCCTACAAGTACCTCAGGCTGTGGCTGAACAGCAAACTGGACTGGACTTGCAACACCAATCACTTATACAGGAAGGGACAGAGCAGGCTGTACTTCCTTAGGAGGCTGCAGTCCTTTAACATCTGCAGGAAACTCCTGTGGATGTTCTATCAGTCTGTGGTCACCAGTGTCCTGTTTTACACCATGGTGTGCTGGGGGCGCAGCACATCCAAGAAGGACACATCCAGGCTGGACAAATTGATCAGGCAGGCCAGCTCTGTGGTCGGCATGAAGCTGGACTCTCTGGTGACGGAGGCAGAGAAGAGGTCTATGGACAAACTATTGAACATCATGGACAATGCCAGTCACCCTCTGCACACTGTCATCAGCAACCAGAGGAGCCTGTTCAGTGACAGAATGCTCCTTCCCAAGTGCAGGACGAACAGACTCAAAAACTCCTTTGTCCCTCATGCCATCAGACTGTACAACTCCTCTCTGGGGGGGAGGAGGGGTAACAGGAGGACAGAGGACGGGAAGGAGCAGTAGCTTAGCCTAACAATAAGCAATACCAGACAATGTGCAATATTAAGTGCAATATCTCTCCTGCTGCCCCCCCTTTTTTCTTCCTCTCTCTCTCCCGCTTCCTCTTTTCCCCATTATTCTGTTTATACTTGTATATGTAAATACTTAATTTAATTAAATTTATCTGGAAGTTTTTCTCTATTTCTTTTCTCTGTTTATCTGTAATGATGCTACTGGAATCTTAATTTCCCTGAGGGAACCCTCCCAAAGGGATCAATAAAGTTTTATCTAATCTATCTAATCTAATCTGCGCCACATCTTCTGCAATAATCTGGCATTTGAATGGGGACACCCGGTATGCTTTGCAGTGGACAGGGACCTCATCTATGGTGAAGATATTGTGCTCCTCCATGGTGGTCTTCCCCAGTTTCCCTGTACAGACATCAGGGCAGGACTGCAGTAGCTCTTGAATCTCCAGAGGATAATCAGATAATAAAGGTGTTGCCACCACCTGCAAAGGAACTGGAGTCGAAGGCTTGGCAGATGGAACAGCCACATCCAGAGTAGCCTTAGGGCTAGCATCAGTGGCATGCTGCCACACCCACTCAAGTGGCTGGGACATTAATGGATGGAAAGTATACCCCCAGGGCCCCCATCATGCTGTAGGTTTGATCACCCATATTAATAATGGTTGAGGTCTTGCAGAGGTAATCCAAACCCAGGATGATGGGGAATGCCAGGTGGTCATCATCTATGACATAAGTCTCTAGTGACCACATCACCTCATGCCAACAGTACAGTAGCTGTGCTTTTCCCATGGCACCATAGGTTTTCCCATCAGCGAGGACAAAGCTTTGGTTGTCGCATGGCTTCAATTGTTCACCTTCACAAGCCAACTCCAGCCACAGACTGTGCCTCATAAGAGAGTACAGTGCCTTGCAAAAGTATTCATACCCCTTGAACTTTTTCACATTTTTCCACCTTACAACCACAAACTTAAAAGTTTTTTATTGAGATTTTATGTGATAGACCAACACAGAGTAGCACATAATTGTGAAGTGAAATGAAAATGATAAATGGTCTTCAAAATTTTAAACAAATAAAAATCTGAAAAATGTGGTGTGCATTAGTATTCAGCCCCCTGTACTCTGATACCTCTAAATACAATCCAGTGCAATCAATTGCCTTCAGAAGTCATCTAATTAGTTAATAGAGTCCTACTGTGTGTAATTTACTCTCAGCATAAATACACTTGTTCTCTGAAGGCCTCAGTGGTTTGTTAGAGAACACTGAAGAACAAACAGCATCATGAAGACCAAAGAACTCACCAGACAGGTCAGGGATAAAGTTCTGGAGAAGTTTAAAGCAGGGTAAGGTTATAAAAAAAATATCCCAAGCTCTGAACATCTCAAGAAGCACTGTTTCAATCCATCATTCAAAAATGGAAAAAGTGTGGCACAACTGCAAACCTACCAGGACATGGCTGTCCACCTAAACTGACAGAGCGAGCAAGGAGAGCACTGGTCAGAGAAGTAGCCAAGAGGCCCATGATCACTCTGGAGGAGCTGCAGAAATCCACAGCTCAGGTGGGAGAATCTGTGCACAGGACCACTATAAGTCGTACACTCCACAAATCTGGCCTTTTTGGAAGAGTGGCAAGAAGAAAGCCATTGTTGAAAGACAGGCATAAGAAGCCATGTAGGGGACACAGCAAACATGTGGAAGAAGGTGCTTTGGTCAGATGAGACCAAAGTTGAACTTTTTGGCCTAAATGCAAAGCGCTATGTGTGGCGGAAAACTAACACTGCTCATCACCCTGCACATACCATCCCCACTGTGAAACATGGTGGTGGCAGCATCATGCTATGGGGATGCTTTTCTTCAGAAGGGACAGGGAAGCTGATCAGAGTTGATGGGAAGATGGATGGAGCTAAATACAGGGCAATCCTGGAAGAAAACCTGTTGGAGGATGCAAAAGACTTGAGACTGGGAAGGAGATTCACCTTCCAGCAAGACAATGACCCTAAACATACAGCCAGAGCTACAATGGAATGGCTTAGATCAAAGAATATTCATGTGTTAGAATGGCCCAGTCAAAGTCCAGACCTAAATCCCATTGAGCATCTGTGGCAAGACTTGAAAATTGCTGTTCAAAGACACTCTCCATCCAATCTGGCTGAGCTTGAGCTATTTTGCAAAGAAGAATGGCCAAAAATTTCAGTGTCTAGATGTGCAAAGCTGGTAGAGACATACCACAAAAGACTTGCAGCTTTAATTGCAGCAAAAGGTGGCTCTACAAAGTATTGATGCAGGGGGGCTGAATACTAATGCACATCACATTTTTCAGATTTTTATTTGTTTAAAATTTTGAAGACCATTTATCATTTTCATTTCACTTCACAATTATGTGCTACTCTGTGTTGATCTATCACATAAAATCTCAATAAAAAACTTTTAAGTTCATGGTTGTAAGGTGGAAAAATGTGAAAAAGTTCAAGGGGTATGAATACTTTTGCAAGGCACTGTATGTACAGCTGGTGCTGAATACCGCATGGCACTGTTTCCCCCTCACTCCAACTTGAAGATGCAGGAGAGACAATGGATCCTTCTTTTCTTGCCGGACTACACTCACCAGGTCTGCCGGTTTCTTGCCCTTATCCTGGGTCTTCTTTTGACTCCTTTCTCTTTCTTTTGCTTTCTGTTGATCCACCTTTTCCCAGTATTCTCTGGAAGAGGTACAGTCCTTCTCCACCAGGGTACCAATCTGGACGAGTTGGTCGACATTGGTGACAGTGCCCCTAAGGCAGACAGCTTTTTGGGGATTGCAGTTGTTAAGTATTTTTCGCACTAACTCTGTCTTGGTGATTTCCGGCTTCCACTGGATACAAAGAGCATGATAATCATATGCAAAATCCCTCAAACACTGGTCAGGTAACTGCACCATGACCCTGAGCCTTTCTTCTATTTCTGAGAGGTAATCAGGAGGAAGGAAAGCAGCCTGGAAAGCCTCCTTGAACTCTGGCTAGTTATGCACTTTGTTCTTGGCCACACTCCACCAGCTGTGTGCCGGCCCTTTAAGAATGCCAGAGGGTTTGCCTATGAGTTCAGCATCATACAATGACTGAACCCCAAGGAACATTTCACAGTGATCAATAAAATTAAGAATGTCAGACACTTCACTGGATTCACTGAAAGAGGGAAACTCCATTTGAATGGGAGGCTTCGAAAAAATTACATTTGGCCTGGTTGTAAGTGCCAGAAGGAGTAGAAAGGCTGGTGCTTGTGGTCAAAGGCTGTGGTGGCTGCTGAGACATGGTCCCAGTGGATGGTGTCTGCAACTGGATCACTGGCACTGGGCGAACTGGTTGGCCTTGATCGTGTTGTGCAGAAAGAGGAGCAGAAAGCTGAACACCACTGGCAGGGGGAGTGTGTTGTGCAGAAAACTGAACACCACTGGCAAGGGGAAGTGCCATGTCAGGAGAAGCCATAGAGGAGAGGAAAGATGTTGAGATATTCCCAGCAGATCTCAATGCTTGGCTGCCAGATGAAAAAGGAGCATGGCTTTGTGAAACAGCTCCAGAGAATCCTTGTGTGATAGGGACACCATGAGAAGCATGAACAGCCATGAAATGACTATAAGGAAGATGGAGAGGCCTGGAGAGAGCAACAAAACTGGCATGCTTCAGCCATTGGACTTCTGCCTTCCATTTGCCATCTGACCGTTGTAAGTACACCACTAATTTCTCCTCAAACTGTTTCAGGGTTGATATCATGCATTGTTTGATTGCAACAATGCTTTTATCAACGTAATCTCTAATGTTTGCTTCTCTGTTTAAAGCACTGATAAGAGAATCTCTGAAGTCTGTTTCCAGGGTACTTACGCTATCTGTAACAGTACCTAATTCAGTGGTGATGGACATAAAAGCAGGTAGTGTGAGGTAAGATGTGTTATCCTCATCTGCTCTGCTTTGTTCATTCTCTTCTGGATCTGAGATGTAAAGGGAACTAATTAAGAATGTCATTGCCCCCACCGAGTTTCTTCTAGTTACCCATGCATCTCCCCTTGACTGAGTATTTTGCTTACTAGCCTGTTGTCCAGAAGTTGGAGTAGAGGCCTGGGTACTAGCCTCAGAGTCTTCGATCTCTTCCTGGGAATTTTCAAGATCAGCAAGTGCCGTTTTCCCGATTGCAGCCATCATTTGTACTTGGTTGGAATTACCAGCATTATGTTTAAATAATATATAAATGACAGTGCAATATCAAGGTAATGGGCCTATAATACTGATTATCTCTATCCAATGCAATTATTTAAATGATAATGCAATATCAATGTAATGGCATATAATACTGCCTAAATGTATTCAATGCAATTGTACAACTCAAAATAAAATTTCACTTTACAGCACTGAAAGTGTTCACAGCAATATTAATAACACAAAATCAAAAACAGCAATTCATGTCCCTGTACTGGCCACCAATCTGTAACACTCGTCCTATTATTTTTTTGGCTGTGTTACGTTAAACGCACAAGTGGTTCTTTGGAATGAAAGCAATACTTGGCAAACACAAACAGGTAATTTTCGTGAACAGTTTGTCATTACATATAAGAAGTTGTACACATGAAATAAACTAATGATAGCACTAATTATATTACCGTTACCCCACAGTCACAACACTCAGGAAGACGTGCAATGAACAATTCAGGGTGACATCGTGCACAGCACTGTATATTAAAGAGAAAAAAAGTGCACCAGATACCCAAAACCACCTTAACGAAAAATATAGTCCATATCCTGATGTATTAAACAAGAGTCCACAGTTCGTAAATCCAGGAAACAGCAGGCCAATGCGCTCCTCTGCACATCAGGCAGCAATGGAAAAAATATAATCCACAATTCAGGAAAAAGTAAAAAAAAATTATCGCCAGCTAAGGTAAACCCAGCCAAAAATATATTTAAAAAAAAGGCACAGATCTCATTGGATCTGTAGCGAACTCCACACCTGTTTGGGATGGAATGTTCCCTCGTGTCCACTCGCTGTAGACGTGCGGATTCTTGTTCCAATGGTCCAGTATGAATGAGTTTAATAAATTCTAACTCCCCAGTTGCAAGAGACTATTAACACATCTATCAAACAAAGGAGTCTTTTAGATTGAGTAGAAGCTGTAGCGTTCAAGACTCACACCACACATCCCAGTCTCACGCACTCACTCGTGTATGGACACCCCCTCAGACACCCTTTGTGCACCTAGGTGTAATGATGGCTGCGTTGTTTGTACGATAAACCCCCACATCCATACTATAATTTGTACAGTGGAGTAAACATTAATAGGAACATAAGCACATAGAAATACCTTTACCAACATACATAGGATATATAACTTATATAAACTTCATATTAATTCACTGAGCTCATGAGAAAACCAATGACAGCTAACTCAATGTGACAGTGTCACAAGCCTCGGTAAGTAATGTAGTGTATAGGTGATGTCACAATTTGTACTCAGAGCATGATATTTGAACCTCAGAGAGAGTGAGATATCAGCACCCAAGGACATGTTTTTTCTTTTAAAATAAAATCTGTACACAGTATACCGGTACAAATATGGAAAAGTAAACACTTGAACATGTCTTGTATGAATATTATCTGTCAGTATAAAGGAGTGTAATTTGGGGGGGTTTGTTTGGCTTTGAATAGTCCTCATTAGCCTCCAAACAGCCCACACCTGAAAGCTGTACATCCCCACCTACAGGCCTTTTGAGGGAAAGACACACAAGAGCACCACAGTGGAACACAAAACAAATGCCAGCAACACAAGTTGGCATGGCGGACCCAGCATGGACAGACAGGGCCATCACAATCCTCCCCCATTAAAACAGATGCTCACATACATGGGACTCTGAATAAGTACAGGGCATTACATCATAATCATAACAAAACAAGATAAATAAAATACACACACGCAACACACTGGCTTTCACTCACACCAACAATCACACAAAATGAACTTTTGGCCTGCTCAGCTCTAACTCAGAAGGATATGAGGACTGCTATTGAAATCTTGCCCCCAGCCTTCTTCACGTCCTGCTACCCAGCAAGTCTGGTGCCTGGAAAGCAATTTAAGGACAGCAGAGGCAGAAAAAAGACAAGGGAAAGAACATGGTCATAATTACTGCGACTCACCCGGAGCATGAGATAAGGCATCTGCCATTACATTCTGCATTACATTCTCGACACCCCGAATGTGCCAAATAATTAATTTATAAGGTTGCAGAAAAAAAGCCCAATGTATAAGGCATTAGTTGGCATTTTGGAGAGAATGGAGAAACAAGAAGGGGTTATGCTCTGAGTAGACCACCACTGGATACACACCTCCTCCCACATAAATATCAAAATGCTGGATAGCCCCGAGTCAAGCCAAGGCCTACTTTTCGATCCTTGAATAATTTAATTGATGTTTATTAAACTTGAATGAGAAATAGCAAACTGATCTATGCCATTTTTGTCTGTCTGCATGAGCGCTGCACCTTAACTGACAATCAATCAATCAGATCAATCTATCTATCTCGTTGATAATGAATATCTTCTCGCAATACTGTGTGTGTCGATGTGAGGCTCTACCTATATGGATTTGTATGGCTGAAACTATATCTAGGTCAGTGTGTGTTTACCAGAGGTGGAAAGAGTACTGAAAATTTGTACTCAAGTACAAGTACTGTTACATTGCTGAAATTGTCCTCAATTACAAGTAAAAGTGCTAGTGTTAAAAAAAAAATACTTAAGTAAAAGTACAAAGTACTCTTCTCAAAAACTACTCAGAGTATTAATCACTTTTTAGCCGAAGGAAGTTTTATTGCATCGTCAATAGCAGACATTCGATTAGATTCACCTGTATAAAATTATCCACGTTCAAAGCACATTTCTCAGACGAACAAAAAAGAAAAATTACACTAAGGCAATTTGTTTTGTAAACACGTAGATATAAAGCAGGAATTTTGTTTGTTAAAAGAATGACAAAAATGTTTTTGAACCTGCATAGGACAGTTTAAACTTTTCCCAATACACTGCGAACAACAGGCAGGTAAGTGTCTCAAACTCTTAGACAAACTGAGTGGACAAACTAGCATTTCTGTCACACTTCACTTTCTGAACCTTTTGTTCAGTTTCAGTAGGAGCTGGTTTTTGAAGTTAACAGAGTCTATCCGGCTTCGTTTGGCTGTGAAGAGTAGACCAGCACAGCTAAAAAGTCGTTCACATGCAGCAGAGGCAGGCAGAGCTGTGTTCAACTTGAGAGAGAGCTTATTAATGGCTGGGAAGGAGTGCAGCAGCTCCATGGTGTCTGTGGCACAAGCAAGATAACCATCAGGCTCAAATGGACTTCCTTCTGGAGATTGGTCTGGAGAAGAAATCATCTTCATCAGATGACTCTCTTTGCCGATCCTCACTCTCATGCTCCGTCGTTTCAAGATGTTGTTTGATGTACGTCAAGGCTGTAATTGCAAGTAGATAACACAGTTTTGTTATTTAAATTTCAGTGAATATTCCTGAACACACAAATCAGCTAATTCTAAATCAAAAAGGATTCTTTGGTATTAAGGACAGACCATCAATAACTGACAACCTATTAGGTGAGCCATGACTGAGATGTTATAAAATATACTCACTTATACATGTGTTCAAACATAACGATACACAAAAATGGGATCATATGAATCTTTGAAAAAATCTGGCCTTACCAGCCTCTATTACATCTGCTCTGTCAGTCCAGGAAGTCTTGAACTTGGGCAAGAGGACTGCAGCTACAGCTAACTCTGGATCCTCCATCATCGGTCCAAAACGCTTTTGAAGGCCATTTTGCAGGGCTCTGATGAGTGGCAGCAGGCATGTCTTGCTTGATGTCTCCACCCTGCTAAGTTTGGACAGTAGTTGTTGGATTACTGGCAGCAGCCATCCCATGAAGGAAGTGAACTCAGACTGGAGGATGTTTGAAGCTTTCACCAGTGGCTTCATGGTGGTACAGTACTCCCTTAGGAATGCAACTTCTGCAGGACTCAACCTGTAAGATACAACAACAAAGCCCACCATGACTATAAAAATGGCAGAAATGGTGCCACATTTGACAATGCTTTGTTTGGCAGCCCTATTTGCTGAATAAACACAAGTGGACTTGAGCAGCTGTTTCAAGTGAGAGCCTTATTGTTTTATTATTGTTTGTCTAAATTGTTTGTGCTCATGAATTAATGTTTCACATTACTAATGTGCTGCTAAAATTGTTTTTAAAAAATTAAACTGAGAATAATATGTTTTGTGTTCTTATTAATTATTAAGAGACTGTTCACATTTTCAACCGTCCATTAAGGAAAATGCACAACATTTGCAAATATAATGGTAGGTGTCCAATTTTACTCACATTTTCACTTTGAACTCATCACAAATGCTTCTGATGGCATCTTCCCCCTTCTCATCAATGATGCGTATTCTCCTTTCAATGGCAAGGTAGGTTGAATTCCACCATGTTGCATTGGGATGAATGATCTGTAGCTCACACTTTTCCTCTACCACTTCATTTGCCAAATGAGACCGGCCAGTTTTGTTCCAAATGGCCTGGCATTTTGCAAATGTTGCATGGGAGAGCCTCTTGTAGGTGTCATTCATGCTCTCTGCCAGGGCAGTATTGGTTGTTGCCACAAGTCTGTGAAGATTCTCAGTCATCCAGGTCATGGTAAACTGTGGGTGGTAAAAGAGAGAAACTGGACTTGCTTGAAGATTCTTGAAGACGTTTCACCTCTCATTCGAAAGGCTTCTTAAGACATCATTTATCAGCCACCTACAATGCAGTCCTTGGCACACTTCCCAGACAACTGAATGCACACCAAAACCCAGCTGTTTTCAGTGACTCACAGGAGGACAGAGAGAATCAGCATTCCAGTGATCACCCTAACGGGCAATCCATTGATCATCCTAACGACTCTCGAGGCCATTCACAACCAGCCCCCAGTGACCCACACCAACAGGATAACTCAATGACACCTTGAGCTTTTCATCCATGAGAGGATAAATACCTGATGCTCCCTACCAGTCAGACAGAACTGAAGAAGCCTTTCGGATGAGAGGTGAAACGTCTTCAAGAATCTTCAAGCAAGTCCAGTTGCTCTCTTTTACCACCCACAGTTTGTTGCGACAAGGTTTAGCAGGTGACATGCACATCGCTGATGAGGGGGGAGTTGATATTCCAAACCAGAGTCTTCATCAAGGATCGCACTTGCATCATGGTAGTCAATATGGTCAGTCAGGTCAAGAGCATCTGAATCTGCTTCTTCTTCATCATTTTGTGCCCCAAAAATGTGGAAGGCCTTGATGAAGTTGGATCCACTATCAGTTGTGGTTCTTACAACTTTGCCTCTAATCTTGTATTGGCAATGGACATCATCAAGAGCACCAGCAAGCATGTCAAATGTGTGAGACCCTCTCAATCTTTTGTACACTAGTGCTGCAGATCTTCTTTCCAGGGACTCTTCCTCCTTCCAGTGGCATGTGACTCCAAGGTAACTTTTCTGATGAGCTGACCAACAATCAGTAGCGGTAGCAACAAATTTGACTTTATCCAGTGCTGTAACCAAAGTCTTCTTCATGTGATCAGCAGCTTCACAGATTCTGGCACGGACTGTGGGTCTGGAGATGACTTTGGCTTGAGGTTGTAATGTGGTAACCAGTTCTTTGAAAGTGGGCTGTTCTACCACTGAAAATGGCTGTACTGTAGATCCTCACATATGAAATTGATGACAAGCTTGGTCAACAGTTGCTTGTGGAACATGTTTGTTTGCAGCTCTCAATATCACGTCTGGAAATTTGGCTTGCTTATTTGCTGGAGAGCTTGTTTGGTGTGGCTGTGGTCTTTCGTTGACGAGATGTTGCTGCCACAGTGATGTCATGGTACTGCTCAATCTTCAACGGATGTTTCCTCTGTAGAGATAAATATTATCACACATCAGGTTCAAACATTACTTCATCACATCACTGTGATTAACACCAAAGGAAAACACATTTTTAAAAAAATCATTTAACCACAGTAACAATTTGAGATAATCTTTGATTGTTTAGCTTAGTATAAAAGAGTGGTAAATTGATAAATAATAAATGATATTGGTCGACTGATATATCAGTCTAGTGCTATATGTCAACAGAGAGCTGGGAACCTGAATATTAATTTGAGATGCAGCTCAGCACTGTGTGCCAGGTTTTTTAATCAAAAACAGCTCACCTTATACAGTGAAATTACTGCAATGATATGACTCTTAGGGCGGCACGGTGGTGTAGTGGTTAGCGCTGTCGTCTCACAGCAAGAAGGTCCGGGTTTGAGTCCAGTGGCCGGTGAGGGCCTTTCTGTGTGGAGTTTGCATGTTCTCCCTGTGTCCACGTGGGTTTCCTCTGGGTGCTCCGGTTTCCCCCACAGTCCAAAGACATGCAGGTTAGGTTAACTGGTGACTCTAAATTGACTGTAGGTGTGAATGTGAGTGTGAATGGTTGTCTGTGTCTGTGTGTCAGCCCTGTGATGACCTGGCGACTTGTCCAGGGTGTACCCCGCCTTTCGCCCGTAGTCAGCTGGGATAGGCTCCAGCTTGCCTGTGACCCTGTAGAACAGGATAAAGCGGCTAGAGATAATGAGATGAGATATGACTATTATGAGGCAAGAGTGTAAACAGATGGCACACACATGAATACATTCGGTTCACTGACTCCACACGTTAGCTAGCTCCATCTTATTATCAGGCTAACCAATGGCAGCTTTGCAGACTTATCTTAGCCAAATTAATAACCTTAACAAATGAAAAATAAGAAAGCAATGTCATACAAGTATAGTTGTAAAACCTCTTACCGCAATGTGTTTTTTGAGATTAGACATTGAAGTCTTGTAAGCTGATATCACTGTGGAGGTCAAACAAAGTTTGCACTGCATCTGGACGCTGTCTCCTTTTCTCCCTCTGTACATAAAAAATTCCTCCAGGTACAGCCACGGGCAGTCGTCCTCCGTCTTTTCTTCATCATTTTCACTGTTCACTTCTGTCTCCATTTTGGCTTCTTTCTCTCAAAATCCTCAGTCCACTCTCTACTCCACTGTGTAGGTATGTTACCTCCAGAAACCTGTGCCTGCTGCAGCAACGGAGTTGGCTTTTCCTTACATTACGTCATAGATTAATTGGCGCGGTCGTGATCTGACGGCCTTACAGGTGTTTAATAAAGATTTGCATTGAAAAAAAATCTGACGGTTTGAATATTAATTCAAATTGTGGGCGTACTCAGTAGTGACTTTTGATTTTAAAAGTAGCGAAGTAGATTACATGGTGTAAATTGTACTCAAATATGAGTAAAATTACACACTTGCAGGGTGCTTGCTCTTTTTCCAAATCAAAATTCCAGACTTTTTCAAAACTGATATTTTTATTCCCAAGACCTTGACTTTATGAATGGTAGATTTATGAACAGGAATATGAACAATGCCCATGTGCTATTTTCAACAGTAGAGAAGCTAACTAATCCCCCACCACAATTAGTACCTGAACTTCTCATCTCATCTCATTATCTCTAGCCGCTTTATCCTTCTACAGGGTCGCAGGCAAGCTGGAGCCTATCCCAGCTGACTATGGGCGAAAGGCGGGGTACACCCTGGACAAGTCGCCAGGTCATCACAGGGCTGACACATAGACACAGACAACCATTCACACTCACATTCACACCTACGGTCAATTTAGAGTCACCAGTTAACCTAACCTGCATGTCTTTGGACTGTGGGGGAAACCGGAGTACCCAAAGAAAACCCACGCGGACACGGGGAGAACATGCAAACTCCGCACAGAAAGGCCCTCGCCGGCCATGGGGCTCGAACCCAGGACCTTCTTGCTGTGAGGGGACAGCGCTAACCACTACACCACTGTGCCGCCCGTACCTGAACTTCTCTCAGTTAATAAATGCAATGAGTTTGTATCCTTCTTCAAAGGTAAAATTGATAAAATATGGCAGAATATTGCTCATAATATATCTCAGTTGCAAATAATTGAAAAGCTGCAATCACCAGTGACACAGACAGACAATTTCAACACAATGTCAGAATTTTGTTTGATTGATTACGAGACTCTTGAAAAAACTGTACAAAATCTCAGTTCCTCAACATCTGAATTGGACATTCTGCCCACCAACTTTTTTAAGTCTGTTCTTCACCTCATAATTACAGATGTGCTTCAGATTATAAATACATCCCTAGAGACTGGCATTGTTCCTGTGTCCCTGAAAAAAGCTGTTGTAAAGCCCCTACTTAAAAAGAATAATCTGGATGCTTCAGTATTAAACAACTACAGACCAATATCAAATCTACCATTCATCGGGAAAATCCTTGAAAAAATTGTCTTCAATCAATTAACTGCCTTCTTGATATCAAACAGCTGTTTTGATAAATTTCAGTCAGGATTTCGTGCCAATCACAGCACTGAAACAGCGCTGATTAAAGTTATAAATGACATACGTCTTAATACTGATGCAGGCAAAACATCGGTCCTGGTGTTACTGGACCTCAATGCAGGTTTTGATACTGCTGATCACAACATACTGCTATATCGACTTGAACACTGGGTTGGGTTGACTGGTAAAGTTATCAATTGGTTAAAATCATACTTAAAAGATAGAAGCTTCTTTGTTACCATGGGAAATTGTACCTCAACATCAATGTCCTTGACCTGTGGTGTCCCCCAGGGGTCGATCCTTGGACCATTACTATTCAACCTTTATATGCTCCCACTTGGACAAATTATCAAGAACAACTCAATTTTGTATCACTGCTATGCAGATGACACCTAAATTTATTTTGCTCTATCACCTAATGATTATGCTCCCCTTGAATGTCTCTACCAGTGTATCGACCAAATCAACAACTGGATGTCACAAAATTTTCTTCAGCTGAACACAGATAAAACAGAAGTAATTCTATTTGGGAAAAAAGATGAAAGACTCAGGATTACCACTATTCTTGACACAAAGGGGATTAAAACAAAAGAAATGGTTAATAATCTTGGTGTTTTCATTGACAGCGAGCTAAACTTTGACAGTCACATGAAAGCAATTACTAAATCGGCATTTTATCACCTAAAAAACATTTCCAAACTAAGAGGACTTATGTCAAAAAATGATCTGGAAAAACTTATACATGCCTTCATCTCTAGTAGGGTTGATTACTGCAATGGCCTTTTCACAGGCCTGCCAAAAAAGACCATCAAACGACTTCAGGTGATTCAAAATGCAGTGGCTAGGGTTCTCACACAAACAAAAAGAACAGAGCACATTACTCCAATTCTAAGGTCCCTTCACTGGCTTCCAGTAAGCTACAGAATTGACTTTAAAGCATTGCTGCTGGTGTACACATCTCTAAATGGTACAGGGCCCAATTACCTCTCTGATATGTTGCAGCGGCCTAACCCAATCAGATCTACCAGATCGCTGCAGCAAAATTTACTGGTAAAACCTGTTGTTAAAACAAAGTGTGGTGAAGCAGCTTTTAGCTACTATGCAGTACAGCTATGGAACCAACTGCCAGAGGACATCAAAAATGCTCCTGCTGTTGGCAGCTTCAAATCTAGATTAAAGACCAAGCTGTTCTCAGATGCTTTCTGCTAACTGATAAATATCATCTTTACATGTTTTAAACTTTACTTAACTTTTACAGTTTCTGCATGTTTTAAACTTTAACTTTTATTCTATTTTATTCTGCTGTTTTTTACTGAACTTTTACTTCATTTTATTACTGTATTTCTACTATTGTTTAATTCTTATTATTTTTTTCTCTCTTCTTCCCCCTTTATTTTATGTAATTTTATTCCTCTGTAAAGCACATTGAACTGCCACTGTGTATGAAATGCGCTATATAAATAAACTTGCTTTGCCTTGCCTTTCTCTTTTCTCCATGCTGCAAGTCTTCTTTCTTTTTTCGTCTTCCAAGAAACGCCTGTACTTCTGTCTAGCACATGATGCCGAAAGGAGAAGTTCTTTTGTAATTGCGACATTCGTCAAACCTCCAACATAAGAGATGTGATCACTGATGATCCTCTGTGTGACGTGTTCTCTCCTTCATATTTTCTACCTCTATTTCTCTGTTCACAGAAAAGCCACGCTCAATTGAGGCTTGTCCATGAGACAGCAAGAGGACCCTTCTCACCAAATCCCACAAGTTTTTCCACTCACGTTTATTTCCCATATGTTTGTACATCAGGCTATCCTGTCTGGACTGAGGATCATAGGTCACAAACTCCTCATCTGCTCTGCAGTATGTAGAGAAGTCACTAAACTGCTTAAGGATATCATCGCAGTTCCCCTCTTTCATTTGTTTGGCACTTACAAGGTGCTCGAGACAGACCTTTAATTTCCATTTGCACTTGTCTGAATTCTGAACAATTTGTGTAGGGTCCAACCACACCAAATTTTGAACAAGAGAATATCTGAGTGGGCATTTCTCAAGTAATTTGGCAACCGTAGCCTGAATGAATGTTTTGGTACTGGTGCGAAGGGCAAATACCTGCTTTTCTGACACCTTTTTCTTGGTTCTTAAGTCCTTGAGCATGCGATCATGGATCACATGCTTTGATCAAACATTATGAGAGAATAGCCTATCTCAGATAGCCTACAGCCCATGACTGGTAGCCTAATGTCAGAATCGGGGAGAAGCAATCGGGCATGATTGTCGTATAGTGTGTGGTGTTCCATTGTGCGCTCAAATCTTATACGAGTGTGTTTACAGTCGGAGAGAGAAAATATTGGTCAAGATTCTCTTCATGTGTGTGGTGTAGTCCCGATTTTAAAAACTTATAAGATTTCAAAATCGTGTAGTGTGGGGTCAGCTTAAGTGATGCTGCCACACCATATCAAGCCGGCTGTGTAAGCACAAGTTCAGGTACGTTCAGCTTGTGTAAAATTATGATATGATATATGATGTGATATATGATATATTATTTGATTTGGTAGAATGCATAGTCACAATCCGGTGTAGGCTAACTTTTTGGAAACAGTAAGTTAAGGTTTCAAGCTATGCGGTTAGCATAGCTGCTAACTTGCTAAGATGATAAAACGTTTGTTCTCTCATAGAAGTGATTATATGATAACCTTTGACGCCTGTCGTGGTTACATTATTTGTGTCTTATTTTCCCCCTGTTGTTTTATTTCTTTTGTTTAGGTGCTGTGTTAAGAAATTCAGTCTGAGGTGACAGCGAGAAGTTGTGAAAAGTAAGTTATGGCTTCAAGCTACGGTATGTGGTTAGCATAGCTGCTAACTTGCTAAGCAGCTAAGATGATAAAACGTTTGTTCTCTCATAGTAGAAGTGATTATATGATAACCTTTGACATCTGTTGCGGTTACATTATTTGTGTCTTATTTTCCCCTGTTGCTTTATTTCTTTTATTTAGGTGCTGTGTTAAGAAATTCAGTCCTTCCTAATTCCACTGAGGCTGAGATGACAGCGAAGTTGTGGCTGCAGGACATCATGGATGAGCTGCGCAAGCATCGTAAAAGTAGCCTAAGCTAAGGTGCCGAAAAATTATGACTTCTTGTAACAGGTGTATAATTAACACTGTGAATTTCACCAGAAATCCTTTATTATTCCCTGCCTACCTCTATTTTATTTATTTTTGCACATTTTATAAGCAAATGTGTACTATTTTTGGAGTTTGTTCATTCATTTAAAAAAAGAAAAAAACCACTCCTCGCACTTGGATGAGATCATCCAAGAGCGTTGCGCGGGATTCTCTTCAGTCTGCCTGAAGCTCTCTGGAGAGAAGCACATGAGACCAGCCAGAGCTGCCATAACGGATTTTTTTGTTATTCATGACAGAATAAACTGCAGTCAATCGGCTGTCGTTGTCTGAGTCATCAATTAATATTTCACAAAGACACAACGCAGAGTCAGACCGGTCACATTGGTGCCGTGACCTTCAGAGTTCCACAGGCATCGACGCCAGCTCAATCACCGCGGGGAGCTCATCATACCAACCTTCATTCCAAGTTGGTCACTTTTGACACTGTGGGACATGTGATACATGAACAATTCACCAAGCTAATCAATTTTGAATCTACTGAAAATACCAGTGTGTGTAATTGTATATATTCGTGATTTTCCATTGTTGTATATATTCTTTGGTGTATATCTGGTAATGGAACCAGCGGCTAATTCAGGGGAAACTGGCGTTTCTCTCGGGGATAGTTCTCTCAGGGTGGGTTTTGGAAGGGGATGGCTTTTCAATGACGAGGGTCAGACACCTCAAGTGGGTGAATTGAGAACTCCCAGGTGTTGTTCCACTCGTGTTGAGGTCCCTCCTTGTGAATTGCAAACCCCACACACAATACCTCATGCAGAATTGCAAGTCCCACAGACAACATCTAATGTTGAATTGCGCTCTCTCATTTCAGAGTTAGCCGATCAGATTGGTCAGTCTATTGCAGCTCAGCTACAGGGTAACACAGCTGGCAGTTTATCTGGGTCAACAAAGGCCAGTGAGTCTGAACAGAGATCTGAATTGAACTTGTCTGGAATGAAACTTATCATGCAGTCAGATGTTAAAGCGCCTCCGGTTTTCAGGGGTGACAACAGTGATAAATGCTCAGTTCGTGAGTGGGTGGAAATAGTGGGGAGGTATCTCATGAAAAGAGATATAGAGAAGAGCCTGCAGTCACAGGAGATATTAGCTAGGCTAATGGGAAAGGCGAAGGATGTAGTAAAGGTCACGCTATGTAACAACCCCTCGATTGACCACATCCAGACTCCAGAATTGATCTTTGATATTCTGAAGCAGCACTTTGGTGAATTGACTTACTCCTCTATGCTGATGGCTGACTTTTATAACACCAAGCCAATACAATGTGAGGGAGCAATGGAGTACTGGATTAGGCTGAACAATGCCATTGACATAGCGGATGAGTGTCTGAAGAGACAGGGACGCAGTGTGGAGGATCCTGGGCATGAAGTGTCGATGATGTTCATCAAGTATTGTCCAGAGCCTACCCTCTCTAAGAGGCTCAGTTTTAAGGCACCTGATGAATGGACACCGAGTGAGGTTCAAGAGCACATTGACAGCTTCCAGCGTGAACTCAGGGCATGCACCCAGGCAGGTCCTCAAGCCCTACAAAGACAGGCAGTCAGCCACAACCAGTCAGTCATGTCAGGTACAACAGACGCATCAAAGCCAGTGTCGGTGCCAATGTCTCCTTGTTCAGCACATGTGCCCAACACTCAGCTCACACAATCACTAACATCTCTTTCAGTGACTCAGGCTAGCGTTGAGCCAGTTCTTTGCCAACCGGTTCTGGGCTCCACTCCAACCATTGATGTGAATGGAATGCATGCTCTGATCAGTCTCCTGGTCGTGTGATGACACATCATAATGTACAGGTTGCAGCTCCTGTACCAGCACCACCATGACAGCCTGATCCGGCGCATTTCCAGAAGGGAAACTGCAAGGTTTGTGGTGATTCCAACCATTCCACACTCATACACTGTAGGAGGGAGCATCTGTGTTTCTTGTTTCACTCCTGGCCACTGGAAGAGGGACTGTAATAGACAAGGACTGAGACAAACGGGACAGACTGACGCTAGTCGTGTTCAGCCCTCGGGAAACTAGGACACCCACTCTCAGAGAGGGACAGTGTGGGTGGTGGACAAGGAACCCTCAACGTAGATGAGTCAAATCTCGAGCTTCTATATGTTAACACCTGTTTAGTCATGCCAGAAGAATACCAAGTTGTGGTTCAAGGATCAGTAGAGGTGCCAGCTTTCAGTGATTTGTTCTACACCCAGGTTACGATAAATGACAGAGTTGAACTGAAGGGTATGATAGATTCAGGATCCATGACTTGCACTTTGAATGAAGAGGCAGAGCATATACTAACAGAATCTGGAGCTCTAGTGGGAGTGCCTCAACCTGCGGAACGAATCATGTTAGTGGGCTGTGGAGGGAAGCAGACTGTTCCCAAATGTATATATGACTTGACACTGACTATCTATGGAATGAAATGCCTTGTTTCTGTTCTAGCAGTACCTGGCCAACGTGATGAGCTCATCATAGGCTCAAATGTACTCAAACACCTAATGCGAGAAATGAAATGTAATGACGATTACTGCAAGCTTGTGTCAGTTGGGTGCAGGCAGCCGCTTCTCGATCATGAGCATTTCTTGGATATGATGTCATGCACCACCAGGTGGAGGGGAGATAAAGTTCCAGAAAGGGTCGGGACTGTGAAGCTGCCCAGTGCCATTACATTACTTCCATGGCAGGAACACTTAGTGTGGGGTCGGCTACCCAGCAATGTACCAGTGTCTCCAGGCAGCACAGTTATTGTAGAACCATGCACCTCTAAATCCAGACCAAGAGACATCCTCATTGGACGAGTCATCACACCCATGTGGGGAGATCGGTGGGTGCCCATGAAGATGACTAATCTCTCGTCACAACCAATTACCCTCAGGCGCAACACCAAGGTTGCCGATGTATCACCCTGTCTTGCAGTGGAAGATCTTAACATCCAACAAGGCTTCTGTATGATGGAGGACAGGAAATCAGCAGAACAGGAAGCAGTCAGACCAATGGTTGAGGATGCTGACCTCAAAGTCAGGCTATCCAGCTTGGGTTTGAGTGACCTTGACATTGACTCATACAATGCCAGCCCTTGCTCTAAGAGTCAGCTTGCCAAGCTTGCTGAAGAGTATGAGGACATTTTCTCCAGAGACTCCCTTGAGTGTGGCAAAGCGGAAGGGATTGTACACCGTATTCACCTGACAGATGACCGCCCGTTCCGCATGCCATACAGGAGAGTGCCCCCGGCCCATTACCAACAGCTCTGGCAGGTACTCACAGAGATGGAGGAAAAAGGGATAATTCGCAAGTCTGTCAGTGAGTATGCATCTCCTCTAGTTATGGTCTGGAAGAAGGATGGCGGACTGAGGATTTGTACAGACTTCAGATGGCTGAATGCTCGGACTCTGAAGGACGCTCATCCACTCCCTCATCAAGCAGACTGTCTCGCAGCCCTCGGAGGCAATGCCTTCTTCAGCACAATGGACCTAACCTCTGGGTTTTATAACATCCCCATGTTCGAAGAAGATAAAAAGTACACTGCCTTCACAACACCTGCTGGCTTATATGAGTATAATAGGATGCCCCAAGGGCTCTGTAACAGTCCAGCCTCCTTCATGAGGATAATGTTAAGCATCTTCGGCGACCTCAACTTCAACAGTCTGCTCTGTTATTTGGATGACCTCCTTGTCTTCGCTTCTACTGAAGAGGAAGCGCTTGGCAGGCTCCGCGTGGTCTTCCAGAGGGTGAGAGACAGTCACCTCAAGCTGAGCCCAAGAAAATGTCATCTTCTGCGGAAGTCAGTCAAGTTCCTTGGTCATGTCATTGACCAGAGTGGTGTTTCTGTGGATCCAACTAAGGTGGAAGTAATTTCTAACATGCCAAGAGAAGCCCTGATGGAAATGGATGGTGGTGCAACCACTTCAGATGGCTGAAGACCATTCCCAAGAAGGACTTGAGCTTCTTAACAGAGGGGGTGCACCCTCTGTTTGCACCCTCTGTTTATGTTTCAGTAAACAGGTAAAAAAAGAAAATTTGTGTCAGTGTCCAAATATATATGGACCTAACTGTAAATGAAATGATGTTTCTGACTTTGAACCTTTGGTCTCTTCATTTGTGAAACATACAAGGGTTTTAGATTTTGATGCAGCCTAAACAAATCAATAAGACCTAATATAACGGTGGGATCCTACTAGAGCGGAGAAAAGCATTCAGATGCCTCCTTCCCATTGACTTAACTTTGGAAGGGCTGATTTTCAAACATGCTGCGGTGTTTCCAGCGATGCCGTGAAAGTCAGCCGTTTCAGCGTTAAGTCAATGGGAGAGCGAGGCGTCCGAATGCTTTCCCCGCTCTAATGGGATCGCACTGCATAGGTCATAGTTATGTCGGGTGTACTTTGGCTCATGAGCCGCATAGGTCACAGTTGTCAGGTGTACGTTGGCTCATGTTCGGCCACCATTCTAATGCCAACATCTTCCCGATATCTTGCTAATTAGCTACCGATCTCCATAATACATCTCACCAATGCACCATATGTCGGGCGGCGCCTGTTGCCCCAACGTCGGCAAGACCTAATTTGCTGTCTGGGTATGTGGCCGGTTAGTGAAATCATAGTTTTTACACCCTTCCTCTTTCTTATTTCATAATATTATGTGTCTTTGAGCATCTGTGTCTTTGAGATTTTTTTCCATACTTCATTAAGACTTTCACACAAAATCCAAGACTTTTCAAGGTCTGGAAAACAGCATTTCAAAATTCCATACTTTTTAAGACTTTCAAGACTTGTGCAAGCACACTCCACCAGCTCAATGGCCTGATTCAGCAATGCCAGGCAGTTGCGCTGGACCCACTCCACCGTTCCTTCCGGAAGCCAGCTGACAAACTGTTCCAATGTCACCAGGTCAATGATCCCCTTGGCATCACAGGCCTCTGCCTTCAGCCACCGCTAGCAGGCATCCCAGAGCTGTTGGCTGAACGCGAATGGCCGGCCAACTTCCTCCAACATCAGCATGTGAAAGAGTTGGCAATGTTGCTCTGGAAAGCGGCCAACATGCTGCAAGATGTCTCACTTTTCAAGTGGGCGTAGAGGAGTCGACTGTCAACAGGGGGCTGTTGTGCAGTGAGCTGCGCCACCCCAGTCAGCAGTGGGAGTAGACACACCGTGGGTTGCTTGACTGGCCACCACCACACTTCGGCCGCTTGTTCGAAGAGGGCAATGAATGCCTCTGGGTCGTCGTACGGACTCTGGAGCGATGGAAAAAGGTCTGAGGAGTCCAGATTGATCCTATTCCTGTGTGATGGGCATGTCATGGTAAGAAGGGAAGCTCATGAAATGATGCCCCATCATGCATGGTGTCCACTTTACAAGCCTCTGGAGGCAATGTTGTGATCTGGGATTGATTCAGTTGGTCAGGTCGAGGCTCAACAACTTTATCGGACAGTAAAATGAAGTCAGCTGATGAACTGAATGTACTGAATGACCAGGTTATCATCAGTGGGGTTTTTTCTTCCCTGATGGCACGGCAATAAAATTATGGCTCAGATTGTGAAAGAGTGGTTCAGGGAGCATAAGGAATCATTTTACACATGAATTAACCACCCCAGAGTCCTGACTTTACTCCTATTGAAAGTTTCTGGGATGCTGGTGAAGACATTACAGTGTGGTTCGACTCTCCCGTCAACAAGATCTCAGTGACAAATTAATGCAACTCTGGATGAAAATAAAATGTTGTGCCGTTGCATAAATGTATGTCATATCAAAGCTCAAGGCAGAGCAACAAAATATTATTGTGTGCAAGACTTTTTTTTTTAGCCAGGCTGTATATAGTTTAGCCAGGAAAATGTATAATTAGGTCCACAAGAATCAGAGTTCAGCATTAAGAACAGTTTTTATTTCAGCAATTTAAACATAAAAGTGATTTTTTTTCTACAAATGTTACTGCTTAAACTTGTCTGATATACATTTAAAATCTCTACTACAAAATAAACATGCTCAATGGGCCTTCATGTTATTGTGTTTCTGCATGTGTGTTACATGCACTTGCAGATACGTGTGTATCTGTATGGGCTTGTGTGTCTCTCTTCAGATTCTCAATTTGTCTCTCGAGTGCCTCACGCTCATCCTCTGTGTCCTCAAAGTCCCGGAGTAGTGTGTGGTTTCCCAGTAGGCCACAGTCCTGCCGCTTACGCAGGTTGTCGAAGCGCAGGACGTCCCGTTCCTGCATTGTCTTTATCAGAGCTCCCTGCTCACGCAGCACCAGTGCATTCAGCTCATCAAAATGCACTCGCTTCACCTGGTTCTCCTCTTGAACAAACCTCAACTTCTCTTTCACCTGCATCAGAATCTGAGAAAGGACACATACACACACACACTAGAGTCAAATTAGGATCAGTCGTGAATTCGTGCATGATCCTGCTCTACAGCAAATCAGCACAGTGATGCTAAACACACTGACTTCAAGCTATACGTTACAGACGCAGTCTTGCCATTGAGCACCTGACAGGCTTGTAGTACTTGAGCCCAGGACTCAGAATTAAGTTGACTCGTGCCCCAATTTTAAGGACTTGTGACTTGACTCGGACTTGAGCACTAATGACTCGGACTTGGACTCATGCATTAACTGCATTTTGGCTCATAAACTGGAGATGAGGACTCTGATTTTTTATTTATTTTTTGTACCATGCCATAATAATTTGGCATAAGAAATTTATATCTACATTAATTTTTAATACTAATTTTGTGCAAGAGAATGCACATTCACCTGTTCATACGTCATGTTCAGGAACAAACTACCGTTAATGGCGCTAAAATGCCTGGAGAGACGCCCCTAGGATTGTCCACTTTGCTTATACAGAGTTCTTGTACAGTGGGAAAAAATGCACTGCTATGTGTTCCATGTGTAGAAGAACTATCAAGGAGACAACGGGGACAACCTCAAACTTCAATCGTCATTTGGCGAGACTCCACCCAGAGAAAGAAGTGACATGCTATGTTCATTACTCTGTTGATAGCGGGGCTTGCTTGCTGAGCAATGAACTCGCGAGTGTTAACCCTTTTTCATGTTATTTGCCCTGTTGATAGTGGGTGGGGCTTGCTGAGCGATGAACAAGCTTTTTATCTGTAGCCTATTGACTAAAATGGGGCAGTCGAGCAGTAACGTTAGTCCAACACCGTAGCAGAGACGCTTTCACATAAAGGCAGCAACAGCCACCGTCAAATAGTGCAGTTGGAGTCTTGTTCTCAGACTCAACTCGGACTCGAGTTGGATCAATAGTGGACTCGAGTCGAAATTTTCTTTAATGACTTGGACTGGGGCGGCACAGTGGTGTAGTGGTTAGCGCTGTCGCCTCACAGCAAGAAGGTCCGGGTTCGAGCCCCGTGGCCGGCGAGGGCCTTTCTGTGTGGAGTTTGCATGTTCTCCCCGTGTCCGTGTGGGTTTCCTCCGGGTGCTCCGGTTTCCCCCACAGTCCAAAGACATGCAGGTTAGGTTAACTGGTGACTCTAAATTGACCGTAGGTGTGAATGTGAGTGTGAATGGTTGTCTGTGTCTATGTGTCAGCCCTGTGATGACCTGGCGACTTGTCCAAGGTGTACCCCGCCTTTCGCCCGTAGTCAGCTGGGATAGGCTCCAGCTTGCCTGCGACCCTGTAGGACAGGATAAAGCGGCTAGAGATAATGAGATGAGATGAGATGACTTGGACTTGACTCGAACTTGAATACTGGGGGCTTGAGACTGGACTCAGACTTGAGGTTTAGTGACTCAACTACAACATTGCCACACTTAAATAAATAAACAACATTCTGTTAGCTAACCAGCAGTGGTTTGGCTTTGTGTAACCTGACTTCAATGAATAAACGATAAACAAATAAGAGACAGATCACACCTGTCTGGTGTGGGGAAGCATCCTTCTGAACTTCAGCAATTCATCGCTGCACTCCTGGATCTTTTCACTGTAAGACTGGTTTTCAATCTGTACCTGCTCGATATCAAGGTGGTGCATCTCTTCATCTTGATCCTCTTCGCTAACATGCAGCCCTACCTCCAACCTGGCCATCTGTAGATTCAGCTTGAGGTTTTCATTCTTGACAGAGACAAACTCAACATAGCATTTCTGTACAGCTGTTAACAGATGCTCAGCCACACCTTGGGCCGCAGTCTTGCTCATTGCCTGCTCTAGATCTGTAACGACCACCTCACGCATTGTCGATACTAGCATGTTCCACTCGCACTTGATTTGCTCCAGCTTCTCATTGTTCTGCCGATGCAGCTCATTAACATAGCGATGGTGGAGAAACTTTTGTTCCTCGTCCTCCTTCTGCCTCTTAACAGCCTCTATGATCTGGCAGTACTCTTGGCTTGAGAAACTCTTCTCTTGCCCTGACTCCAGTTTACCACCTGATTTAAACCAGAACTGTTCAGCTAGTTTTGCTTGGAGCTGGTAATTGAGCTGACTCAGCTTTTCATGTTCTGTTTGGAGTTCTTGAAGAAGCTTCTGCTCATCCTCAAACTTCACTTTAAGGTTGTGTTGTAGATCAGCTAAAACATAATGAGAGAAAAAAAAAAACACTTTTGGCGATGGATTTGGTCTTTTAGACTGTACTGGACATTTATGTTTCTATATTATCCAAAAACATGTGGATCAAAGTTATGGACTGTTGAAGGAGTGGTTCATTACTTTATCAGATTAAGTAACATTCACTGAATAGCCTGAAGCTGAACTGTATCAGGATGCCATTCCCTTTTTAATCAAGCATTGATTAAATACTCGGTATATCTACACTCACTGGACACTTTATACCCATACACCTGCTGATTTACGCAGTTATCTAATCAGCCAAATTGTGATCTCTCTGACTTCAAACATCAGAATGGGGGGAAAAAAATTCACTCTTTACAACAATGGTGAGCAGAAAAGCACCTCAGCATGCAACAGTGGAAGAACACATTGGATTTCACTCCTACAGCCAAGAACAGGAATCTTAGGATCAACAACAAGTTCCTATTAAAGTGGCCAGTGAGTGTAGGTGATTAAATGGTTAATATACAATGCCTTGAAAAAGCATTCATACCCCTTTAACTTTTTCACATTTTTCCACCTTACAACCACGAACTTGAAAGTTTTTTATTGAGATTTTATGTGATAGACCAACACAGAGTAGCACATAATTGTGAAGTGAAACGGAAATGATAAATGGTTTTCAAAATTTTAAACAAATAAAAATCTGAAAAATGTGGTGTGCATTAGTATTCAGCCCCCATCCTCTGATACCTCTAAATACAATCCAGTGCAATCAATTGCCTTCAGAAGTCGTCTAATTAGTTAATAGAGTCCTACTGTGTGTAATTTACTCTCAGCATAAATACACTTGTTCTGTGAAGGCCTCAGTGGTTTGTTAGAGAACACTGAAGAACAAACAGCATCATGAAGACCAAAGAACTCACCAGACAGGTCAGGAATAAAGTTCTGGAGAAGTTTAAAGCAGGGTTAGATTATAAAAAAAAAATATCCCAAGCTCTGAACATCTCAAGAAGCACTGTTCAATCCATCATTCAAAAATGGAAAAAGTATGGCACAACTGCAAATCTACCAAGACATGGCCGTCCACCTAAACTGACAGAGCGAGCAAGGAGAGCACTGGTCAGAGAAGCAGCCAAGAGGCCCATGATCACTCTGGAGGAGCTGCAGAAATCCACAGCTCAGGTGGGAGAATCTGTGCACAGGACAACTATAAGTCATACACTCCACAAATCTGGCCTTTTTGGAAGAGTGGCAAGAAGAAAGCCATTGTTGAAAGACAGGCATAAGAAGCCATGTAGGGGACACAGCAAACATGTGGAAGAAGGTACTTTGGTCAGATGAGACCAAAGTTGAACTTTTTGGCCTAAATGCAAAGTGCTATGTGTGGTGGAAAACTAACACTGCTCATCACCCTGCACACACCATCCCCACTGTGAAACATGGTGGTGGCAGCATCATGCTATGGGGATGCTTTTCTTCAGCAGGGACAGGTAAGCTGGTCAGAGTTGATGGGAAGATGGATGGAGCTAAATACAGGGCAATCCTGGAAGAAAACCTGTTGGAGGCTTCAAAAGACTTGAGACTGGGAAAGAGATTCACCTTCCAGCAAGACAATGACCCTAAGCATAGAGCCAGAGCTACAATGGAATGGTTTAAATCAGGGCTTTTCAAAGTGTGGGGCGCTCCTCCCCTGGGGGGCACCAGAGTTCTTCGGGGGGGGGGGGGCGCAACGTGAGGAAAAATAAACCAGAAAAAGTTACTATTGCGGACATTTAGCGAACTTCAGCTAGCCTTTACCAGAGACAAAATGGATCGATTTTTAGTACCTTAAAGCTACAGTGAGTGAGGAGACAGAGCCTCCAGGATGTTGCGATTTGCAACTTCAACGCAAATTCAACCAATCCCTGCGAATTCAGGGCGGTGTTGCAATTATATCCAATCACCGCAACTTTCCCGCAAATTTGACCAATCGTTGGCGTCGTCTTGAGGTGACGTCGACAAACTACCTTCCACCTTACTTCTGTGTATATGTTCAAGAGAAGCAGCATGCGCACAGTGTTGCCAGATTGGGCGGTTTCAAGTGCATTTTGGCGGGTTTTGAACATATTTTGGGCTGGAAAACGTCAGCAGTATCTGGCAACACTGCATGCGCGAGACAATGTTTATATAGGCTTAAATTCTGTTACTGAAAGTGTGTTATGTTTACAGTGAAGGACTGTGTGCACTTTATTTTTTTTTACTTAATACAAGAAATTAATGGATGCCAACATTTTTGCCAAAATGGTATTTTATTTTCCATTGTTTAGGCAGCTTCAGCATCATACTGTGAGATTCTGTTCAAATTGTTTTTTTTTTTCTTCTATGAAGCCTGAGCCATTTATTTTATTAGTTTATAATTATTGTTTAATTTAGTCTTCAGGAGAGACTGCCTGCACACAGTACTAGTATTAATAGTGTTTTTTCTTACATGAAAGCTGAGGCATTTATATTATATTATAAGGTAACTTCATGTTGTGCTGTGAGGTTCTATGCTAACTTTTGAACCAACAGGTGCATTTGGATAAGTAAAGCCTATTTTTCTGCATTTTTTTAGTCCTGGTAATCTTTTATATTGGTAAAGTTGTTTATAGGACCATTTCTCAGTGTCTTTGTTTTTTTTAATCAATAGTTTTTCAGTAATAACTTAATATTTAACATATCACTCAATTTTAATCACAAAAAGAGAAAATCGCAACAATTTCTCTCAACTTTCACTTCCTCCCGCAATGTAATCGCAACAAAAACCTAAAAAACTCCACAACTTTCATCGCAATTTTTTGGAAAACCCCCGCAACATCAGACATTTTAGCCCGCAACAATCACAAAAAAGGCCCGCGGAATCCTGGGGGGACTGAAAAAAGAAGGAAGTATGACCACAATTATTTAAAGTTTGGATTTTCATGGACTGGATCTGAAGATGCTCCACTGCCACAGTGTGTTGTCTGCGAAGAGGTGCTAGCTAATGATGCTATGAGATGTTTAAAATGTGTAAAACAAGATATTTTAAAAAGCACAGATGTTTAAAATGTGAAAAAGAAAAAAAGAAAAATGTGTACAACAACCATTTTTTAAAAATACGAATGGAACATTAAGTATAGCAACAACAAAAATTGTAAGGGGGGGCGCTGTTGTTTATTTGCTCTCCGAGGGGGGGCGGACTCTCCCACACTTTGAAAACCCCTGGTTTAGATCAAAGAATATTCATGTGTTAGAATGGCCCAGTCAAAGTCCAGACCTAAATCCCATTGAGCATCTGTGGCAAGACTTGAAAATTGCTGTTCACAGATGCTCTCCATCCAATCTGGCTGAGCTTGAGCTATTTTGCAAAGAAGAATGGGCAAAAATTTCAGTGTCTAGATGTGCAAAGCTGGTAGAGACATACCACAAAAGACTTGCAGCTGTAATTGCAGCAAAAGGTGGCTCTACAAAGTATTGACGCAGGGGGGCTGAATACTAATGCACACCACATTTTTCAGATTTTTATTTGTTTAAAATTTTGAAGACCATTTATCATTTTCGTTTCACTTCACAATTATGTGCTACTCTTTGTTGGTCTATCACATAAAATCTCAATAAAAGACTTAAGTTCGTGGTTGTAAGGTGGAAAAATGTGAAAAAGTTCAAGGGGTATGAATACTTTTTCAAGGCACTGTATCTAGATTTTAAAACATATCTAGATTTGAAAATTTCAAAAATCTCTGAACAGGGCCTAAAGAATTTAATCCATGCAGTGTTTTGCTTACTGGTCTCCCCAACAAAACTCGCTTTTAAACAGCTACAGTTTCTTCGAGATGCAGCAGCTAGAATTCTCAGAGAGAAAAGAAAACTGAGGATTTTACCTCAGGTTATAGTCCCTACACTTGCTGCCAGTTAGCTACAGAATTAATTTCTAAAGTGTTGCTACTTATTAGCTCATCCGGCCGAAAGGCGATGATCTTATGCCATCGTGTCGTCGGTCATCCATCCAGTGTCGTCCATATTTCATGAAAATTGCTTCTTCTCTTTCAATTCTTCACCGATTTTTATTCTTTTTGGCAGGAAGGTAGGTCTGCCTGGGGTGCATATAGCTTCTACCCAAATTTGCATAATTGCAGTTAATAATGAAGATATGGAGTAATATGGAGTAATCAAATCCCTAATGAGCAGTTTCCACACAAATCGCTTCTTCTCCCTCAATTCTTCACCGATTTTGATTCTTTCTGGTATGAATGCAGGGGGACCTAGGGTGCATAGAACTTCTACCCAGATTTGCTTCATTACAATTATTAATGAAGTTATGGACTAATTAAGCCTTAATGAGCAGTTCAACAAAAATCGCTTCTTCTTGGTCAATTCCTCGCCGTTCTGGATTCTTTGTGGCAAATAGGTTGGTATTCCTAGGGTGGATATCACTTCTATATATAGCTTGTATATAGTGTATATAGCTTGCAACATTTATTGTGCAAGGTGGCCCACTTTAGATCGTTCCTTCTGGACTAGACGAGGCCGGAGTGAGCTACGCCATCGTTGACGATCTTTTCTTTAAATCACTTGATTGCTTAAAACCAAAAGACATCTCAGATCTCCTTGAAGTACACAAAGTTACCAGGACTCTCAGTGCCCAGAGTTAGGACCAAGACCATTTCCCAGAATCAGCCATTCGCACCAAAACCGAGGCAAATTAGCCTGGCCCTGACGTCACCGGTTTCCTCCACTTTCCAAGATTTTCTTTATTTGACTTACGCAGAACTGCAAAACCCATCACTTTTAGCAGACAAGCTGATTTATGAATATTCTGTGGACTAATTAACCTGTTGCTGTGGCAACTGTCTAGACATGTCTGGTCTCCTTGGGTATTCGCACCAAAGCAGGGACCCTGTGACAGTAAGGCTATGACAGTGTCGCTACATTTGTATCTGACTGATAACTCGTGTCCTGTCCGGATAGCTAGATAGCATTCACGAGGCGTACAAGCAGTTTTGGCACCCAAAAACTTGATGCTGCTCTAGATCTACATGACTTCAGTTGCTGCCCTGACCAAACCCATGGTAAGAGGGTGTTATCCTCTCAATGATACTAAGTAGACGTAATTACATTATAGTAGCATTGGTTCTGTTTCATGTAGAAAAAAAATACATGGATGAAATGTACTCTAATAGTGACATTAAACTTAGCTTTACTCCACCAAAATTTGCCTCTCAAAATGTGGGAAATAGCATTTTAGAGGGTTAAAAATTCCAAAATTTCCCGGACCCCCCTAGATTTAGCACGTCTTTGATGATGCCCTTTATTGTCACTAGTCACATGTACCAGCGAAATTAGCCGTCAACCTGTCCGTACATATACAACATACAATTGACATAGGGTAGACAGGACAGGAAGACAGGAATAAAGATAAAAAGGAAACACAACATGAGGAGAGATAAGGAAAAAAGAACACCCCCCCCACTATGCTCCTGTTAGGAGTACAGTGTAGGAACATTTAAAAAACCTTTGCACATAAGCACACAACAACACAAGTACACTTTAAACACGGGACTTGAGGGGGGGAATCAGGGGTAAGGGGTAAGGGGGGAGGGGTGGGGGGAGGGGAGGAGGTAATCCAGCGCAAGCAAGCAGCCGTCCGCTCCTGCAGCCATGAAGGCGCTGGTCACGCACCCGCTTGTCACACTGGGGGTAAAAATGGCGACCGCGGAGAGTTAGAGAAGGACTGCGAGGAATGCGAGAGTGTCTCCCGGCAGTGACCTTCAGGGGGAAATGTTGCCTCAGCAACGGCCTGAACCAAGGCCGGTGCTGTCTCAGGGCGCCGAATGTCGATAAGATATAAAGATTTGTTAAGATATAAGATTTGGTGCGCGACACATCCCCCCCCATCCAAAACTTCCTGCTGCCACCTCTGAGTATGCCTCATTGTGCAGTATATAAATGCCAAAATGATGCTAAAAAGAAAGCACAAGTTGGAACTGGACTGCATTTCCACACAGAAAATGCAAAGTGTGATTGATCAGCTGGAACAGAGTGTCACCGACGGAAACTGGATCAGACACAAGATCTCGCACTTGAAAATCTTTTTTTCACATGATCTACAGAAAGTGAGTGTGTGTGGCAAAGTGTGTGTGTGTGGGTGGGTGTATCTGCGCACTCTAAAATCTCAGTTTAAAATGGCTCAACTCGCAGCGCGACATGACACTTCGCACTCTAAAATCTTTTTTACATGATCTACAGCGTGCGGACCCGGTGTAGTGTGCTTGTATACAGCTTTTGGATCGACGCACCTATTCTCTCGTTCTTGTCGTTTTCCTGTCTTTTTTTTCCCCCATAGAGAATGAATGGGACTCATGAATCGAATTGTCCTGCTCAGACACGCTTCATCGGAGACCCACCAAGCTTCATGTGATACTTCGGGCCAACTCCCCTGACACATACATGCAAATCAGTTCTGATCCACACTTGTCTTTTCCTTTGTCTTCAATGATTCACTTCCATTCATTTTCCCCCCCATTCACATGAATGGAGTTTCAGGAGAAAAAACTGCATGTCATGTCACGCTGTTTTAAATCATGCCGCACTCTCTGTTAATCTCCCCAGCACCATGTAGATCATGTAAAAAAAGATTTTAGCCCGCAAAGTGTCATGTCGTGCCGCAAGTTGAGCCATTTTAAACTGAGGTTTTAGAGCATGCAACTACGCACACTTTGCCACACACGCACTTTCTGTAGATCATGTAGAAAATATTTTGCAGCGTGAGGTCTCATATCTGATCCAGTTTCTGTCAGTGACACTCTGTTCCAGCTGATCAATCACACTTTGCATTTTCTCTGTGGAAATGTAGTCTAGTCCCAGCTTGTGCTTTTTTTTTAGCATCATTGTGGAATTTATATGCTACACAATGAGGCATACTTATTTAAAAACTGATAAATTCAGTAAAATTCTTGTAAAACTAGCAAAACTACGATGTAAACAGAGAATATAAATAGCCGAGTTGCTCCGAGCGACCGCAGGAAGCCCATCTGACATTTTAAAGAAAATTCATTTTTCTCAAACACTATTTGGTCTCCGAAAATGAAAGTTTGATTTTTTTTTTTAATCTGCGACTACTTTAACTTAATATAAGTTTGAGAATAAATCCGCTGGAGGATCCTTTTAACATCAGCATCACAGGTTTTTCCAACATTATTTTTTCAGTTTGCCCTGTCGTAAACTCCACACCCAGATCCTGTTCGCTCACTGGTTCTGATGGTTACAAACCTGTTTCCCCCCTATGGCTGAAGAGCAAAATGTAATGCATTAAGGTACACAGCCGTACAGTAAAATAATCCAGATATTAGCTTATAAAAATTATAAAATTAAAAAAATTATAAAATTAGATTACAGCCCCGATTCCAAAAAAGTTGGGACAAAGTACAAATTGTAAATAAAAACGGAATGCAATAATTTACAAATCTCAAAAACTGATATTGTATTCACAATAGAACATAGACAACATATCAACTGATGAAAGTGAGACATTTTGAAATTTCATGCCAAATATTGGCTCATTTGAAATTTCATGACAGCAACACATCTCAAAAAAGTTGGGACAGGGGCAATAAGAGGCTGGAAAAGTTAAAGGTACAAAAAAGGAACAGCTGGAGGGACAAATTGCAGCTCATTAGGTCAATTGGCAATAGGTCATTAACATGACTGGGTATAAAAAGAGCATCTTGGAGTGGCAGCGGCCCTCAGAAGTTAAGATGGGAAGAGGATCACCAATCCCCCTAATTCTGTGCTGACAAACAGTGGAGCAATATCAGAAAGGAGTTTGACAGTGTAAAATTGCAAAGACTTTGAACATATCATCATCTACAGTGCATAATATCATCAAAAGATTCAGAGAATCTGGAAGAATCTCTGTGCGTAAGGGTCAAGGCCGGAAAACCATACTGGGTGCCCGTGATCTTCGGGCCCTTAGATGGCACTGCATCGCATACAGGCATGCTTCTGTATTGGAAATCACAAAATGGGCTCAGGAATATTTCCAGAGAACATTATCTGTGAACACAATTCACCGTGCCATCCGCCGTTGCCAGCTAAAACTCTATAGTTCAAAGAAGAAGCCGTATCTAAGCATGATCCAGAAGCGCAGACGTCTTCTCTGGGCCAAGGCTCATTTAAAATGGACTGTGGCAAAGTGGAAAACTGTTCTGTGGTCAGACGAATCAAAATTTGAAGTTCTTTATGGAAATCAGGGACACCGTGTCATTCGGACTAAAGAGGAGAAGGACGACCCGAGTTGTTATCAGCGCTCAGTTCAGAAGCCTGCATCTCTGATGGTATGGGGTTGCATTAGTGCGTGTGGCATGGGCAGCTTACACATCTGGAAAGACACCATCAATGCTGAAAGGTATATCCAGGTTCTAGAGCAACATATGCTCCCATCCAGATGACGTCTCTTTCAGGGAAGACCTTGCATTTTCCAACATGACAATGCCAAACCACATACTGCATCAATTACAGCATCATGGCTGCGTAGAAGAAGGGTCCGGGTACTGAACTGGTCAGCCTGCAGTCCAGATCTTTCACCCATAGAAAACATTTGGCGCATCATAAAACGGAAGATACGACAAAAAAGACCTAAGACAGTTGAGCAACTAGAATCCTACATTAGACAAGAATGGGTTAACATTCCTATCCCTAAACTTGAGCAGCTTGTCTCCTCAGTCCCCAGACGTTTACAGACTGTTGTAAAGAGAAAAGGGGATGTCTCACAGTGGGAAACATGGCCTTGTCCCAACTTTTTTGAGATGTGTTGTTGTCATGAAATTTAAAATCACCTAATTTTTCTCTTTAAATGATACATTTTCTCAGTTTAAACATTTGATATGTCATCTATGTTCTATTCTGAATAAAATATGGAATTTTGAAACTTCCACATCATTGCATTCCATTTTTATTGACAATTTGTACTTTGTCCCAACTTTTTTGGAATCGGGGTTGTAGCTTATCAAAAAAAAAAAAAGTGTTAAAACAATTGCGCACCAGTAGACTGTTCTTCCTCATAGCTTTCAGCTTCTTCTTTATTCTCGTTTTCAAAAACGTCTACATCTGAGGAGTGAATGACATGAAGAGTGAATGTAATGTATTAAAGTACACAGCTATACACTAAAACTATCCAGATATTAGATTCGCTTCTAAAAAAAAAAAAAAGTGTTACGCACCTGGAGACAGTTTGTGATCTTCCACTTGGTTTTTAGGTTCTTCTTCTTCTTCATTCTCGTTTTCAATAACGTTTACACCCGAGTCATAACACTCCTCGACATCGTCCCAAACAAGAAGTTCATCTATCACTGAAGCTTCAACATCTTCTTCAGGATTTTCTGATGTATTCTGCATGTTATCTTCATCCTGTTCAGTTGGTGCTTGCACCAGCTCCTCTTCTTTGTCTACTTCTGCGACATCAGGTTCAGAGAGATTTTCACTGTCTAGGACGTCTGCTGCCTCTGCCACGTTTGGATCTTCAGACTTCACATCAGGACCCTTTTCCTCAAGTGACTGCTCCGATTCCATTTTCAGAGGATAATCTGTGAATTTAATTTGTAAGCCATTATTCTTATCGGAATCAGAAGAAGATATTTATTGAACATTTATGGAAGGAGTCTCCAGTGTCAGTGCTTTATAACAGCTGTAACTTTAAGTCTTCAGGACAGAGGTATAAAATGAATAAAACAAGGTAAAAAAAAAAGTCAAAGCCCCCTCCCACACCAGAACCTGGTCTTCCCAGCAGTTTCCTGTCCCAGTACTAACCAGGCCCTTAAGGCACATTGGGTGGCACCGATCTCTGTTTCTCTAGCCCTCGGCCTCTCGCCTATACAGCTGGGGTTACAGTGGGGGGCAGGTCCTCTAGTAACCACGAGAGTTTGACTCCCCACTCACATCTGTATTGCAGCATGCCTTGCCAGATGGCAGTAGGTACCATTTTTACAATGATCTTTGGTATGACCCAACCGCGAATAGAACTCCCGATCTCCCGATCAAGAGGCGGACACGCTAACCACTCGGCCAGCTCACGTAACAAGGTGGTAAAAGTAACTCCACTTATTCACACTATTGTTTTTCTACAAAAGCACCACACAGTGATTTATTCAGAGGTGGGTAGAGTAGGCAAAGTCTGTACTCTAAGTAATTACAAGTACTGTTACATAATAATAATAATAATAATAATAATAATAATAATAACAACAACAACAACTCAAGGAGAAGTAAAAGTCCTCATCAAAATCATGACAAAATGACTCCTCAAGTAGTAAGTTCATCCATCCATCCATCCATTATCAGTAGCTGCTTATCTTGTACAGGGTCACAGGCAAGCTGGAGCCTATCCCAACTTACTATGGGCAAGAGGCGGGGTACACCCTGGACAAGTCACCAGATCATTGCAGGGCTGACACAGAGACAAACAACCATTCACACTCACATTAATACCTACAGTCAATTTAGAGCCACCAATTAGCCGAACCTGCATGTCTTTGGACTGTGGGGGAAACCGGAGCACCTGGAGGAAACCCACACAGACACGGGGAGAACATGCAAACTCCGCACAGAAAGGTCCTCGTCTGGCTGCTGAGCTTGAACCCAGAACCTTCTTGCTGTAAGGTGACAGTGCTAACCACTACGCCTGAGTAATTTCATACGATGATTTATTCCATCCATCCATCCATCCATCTTCTACCGCTTATCCGGATCTGGGTCGCGGGGGTAGCAGCCTAAGCAGAACAGCTCAGACTTCCCTCTCCCCGCCGACCTCCACCAGCTCTTCCGGGGAATACTGAGGCGTTCCCAGGCCAGCCGAGAGATGTAATCTCTCCAGCGTGTCCTGGGTCTGCCCCCGGGGTCTCCTCCTGGTGGGGCATGCCCAGAAAACCTCCCTTGGGAGGCATCCAGGGGACATCCTAACAAGGTGCCCAAAACACCTCAACTGACGCCTTTCGATGTGGAGGAGCAGCGGTTCTACTCTGAGTCTCTCCTGAATGACCAAGCTTCTCACCCTGTCTCTAAGGCAGAGCCCAGCCACCCTGTGGAGAAAACTCATTTCTACTGCTTGTATCCACGATCTTATTCTTTCAGTCACTACTTTATAGATTTATTATATATACGATATTACACGAGTGAGCGAAGTGAACAAGTGAAAATATTTTTCAACACGAGAAGATAAATTTCATATCTTCACAACACCATGTAATGTTCTTTATATTATATGGACACATCCATTAAAAAAAAAATGCAAGTTAATCAAGAATTTAATTTTGAACCGGTTCACCATTTTACCAAAGCGCGTCTAGTCAGCGGGAAAACACAGAGTGATATCATCGGAGTGAAATATCAGGAAATATTATACATACAGGACACTTTTTCGATGGAATAAAAACAAGTGTTCTATTCCCTTCTAGCAGGTTTCATTCATTTAGTTTGATAAAAATATTCCACTCACATGCAATATTGTGGGCAACACGGTGGTGTAGTGGTTAGCGCTGTCGCCTCACAGCAAGAAGGTCCAGGTTCGAGCCCCGTGGCCGGCGAGGGCCTTTCTGTGTGGAGTTTGCATGTTCTCCCCGTGTCCGCGTGGGTTTCCTCCGGGTGCTCCGGTTTCCCCCACAGTCCAAAGACATGCAGGTTAGGTTAACTGGTGACTCTAAATTGACCGTAGGTGTGAATGTGAGTGTGAATGGTTGTCTGTGTCTATGTGTCAGCCCTGTGATGACCTGGCGACTTGTCCAGGGTGTACCCCGCCTTTCGCCCATAGTCAGCTGGGATAGGCTCCAGCTTGCCTGCGACCCAGTAGAAGGATAAAGCGGCTACAGATAATGAGATATTATATTATATTATATTATATTATATTATATTATATTATATTATATTATATTATATTATATTATATTACTAGTGCATCTCAAAAAATTAGAATACCATGAAAAAGTTCCTTTTTTTTCATAATTTAATTCAAAAAGGTAAACTTTCAGATATTCTATATTCATTACATGTAAAGTGAAATATTTAAACCCTTTTTTGTTTTAATTTTGATGATTATGGCTTATAGCTCATGAAAATCAGAAATCCAGTATCTCAAATTATTAGAATATTCCCCAAGATCAATCAAAAAAAGGATTTACAATACAGAAATGTCCAACTTCTGAAAAGTATACTCATTTATACACTCAATACTTGGTTGGGGCTCCTTTACCATAAATTACTGTATCAATGCGGTGTGGCATGGAGGTGATCAGTCTGTGGCACTGCTGAGGTGTTATTGAAGCCCAGGTTGCTTTGATAGTGGCCTTCAGCATATCTATATTTTTGGGTCGGGTGTTTCTCATCTTCCTCTTGACAATACCCCATAGATTCTCTATGGGGTTCAGGTCAGGCAAGTTGGCTGGCCAATCAAACACAGTAATATCATGGTCAGCAAACCATTTGGTAGTAGTTTTGGCACTGTGGGTAGGTGCTAAGTCCTGCTGGAAAAGGAAATCAGCATCTCCAAAAAGCTCGTCAGCAGATGGAAGCATGAAGTGCTCTAAAATCTCCTGGTAGATGGCTGTGTTGACTTTGGACTTGATAAAATACAGTGGACCAACACCAGCAGATGACATGGCACACCAAATCATCACAGACTGTGGAAACTTCACACTGGGCTTCAAACAACTTGGATTCTGTGCCTCTCCACTCTTCCTCCAGACTCTAGAATGGTCATTTCCAAATTAAATGCAAAATGTACTTTCATCTGAAAAGAGGACTTTGGACCACTGAGCAACAGTCCATTTCTTTCTCTCCTTAGCCCAGATAAGCCACTTCTGACATTGGCTCTGGCTCAGGAGTAGCTTGATATTAGGAATGCAAAAGTTGTATCCCCTTTCTTGAAGATGTCTGTTCGTGATGGGTCTTCTTGATACACTGACACCAGCCTCAGTCCACTCCTTGTGAAGCTCTCCCAAGTTCTTGAATCAACTTTTCTTGACAATCCTCTCAAGACTGCGGCCATCCCTGTTGCTTGCGCACCTTTTCCAGCCACCCTTTTCAGCAATGACCTTTTGTGGCTTACCCTCCTTGTGGAGGGCATCAGTGATCATCTTCTGGACAACAGTCAAGTCAGCAGTCTTCCCCATGATTGTGGTTGTGTGTACTGAACTAGACCAAGAGATACACTGTGTTCAGACTGTTTTACTCAAACTCGAAATGAAATATTCAAATATTTTGAGATGTTTTTTTTATGTTTTTGTACTGTATGCCATACTGATTAAAATTAAAATAGAAAAATGCTTGAAACATTTTAGTTTATGTGTAATGAGTCTATAATATATAACATTTTCACTTTCTTAAATAACTGATGGAAAATATTGAACTTTTTCACAATATTCTAATTTTTTGAGATGCACTAGTATATTATATTAAAGTGGTGCTTGAAAGTTTGTGAACCCTTTAGAATTTTCTATATTTCTGCATAAATATGACCTAAAACATCATCAGATTTTCACACAAGTCCTAAAAGTAGATAAAGAGAACCCAGTTAAACAAATGAGACAAAAATATTATACTTGGTCATTTATTTATTGAGGAAAATGATCCAATATTACATATCTGGGAGTGGCAAAAGAATGTGAACCTTTGCCTTCAGTATCTGGTGTGACCCTCTTGTGTAGCAATAACTGCAATTAAACATTTCCAGTAACTGTTGATCAGTCCTGCACACCGGCTTGGAGGAATTTTAGCCCGTTCCTCCGTACAGAACAGCTTCAACTCTGGGATGTTGGTGGGTTTCCTCACATGAACTGCTCGCTTCAGGTCCTTCCACAACATTTCCATTGGATTAAGGTCAGGACTTTGACTTGGCCATTCCAAAATATTCACTTTATTCTTCTTTAACCATTCTTTGGTAGAACGACTTGTGTGCTTAGGGTCGTTGTCTTGCTGCATGACCCACCTTCTCTTGAGATTCAGTTCATGGGCAGATGTCCTGACATTTTCCTTTAGAATTCGCTGGTATAATTCAGAATTCATTCTTCCATCAATGATGGCAAGCCGTCCTGGGCCAGACGCAGCAAAACAGGCCCAAACCATGATACTACCACCACCATGTTTCACAGATGGGATAAGGTTCTTATGCTGGAATGTAGTGTTTTCCTTTCTCCAAACATAACGCTTCTCATTTAAACCAAAAAGTTCTATCTTGGTCTCATCCATTCACAAAACATTTTTCCAATAGCCTTCTGGTTTGTCCACATGATCTTTAGCAAACTGCAGACGAGC
Organism: Neoarius graeffei; assembly: GCF_027579695.1. Lineage (NCBI taxonomy): Eukaryota > Metazoa > Chordata > Actinopteri > Siluriformes > Ariidae > Neoarius > Neoarius graeffei. The sequence continues at coordinate 121,029,823 of NC_083569.1, read as the reverse complement.
AGCAATGTTCTTTTTGGAGAGCAGTGGCTTTCTCCTTGCAACCCTACCATGCACACCATTGTTGTTCAGTGTTCTCCTGATGGTGGACTCATGAACATTAACATTAGCCAGTGTGAGAGAGGCCTTCAGTTGCTTAGAAGTTACCCTGGGGCCCTTTGTGACCTCGCCGACTATTACACGCCTTGCTCTTGGAGTGATCTTTGTTGGTCGACCACTCCTGGGGAGGGTAACAATGGTCTTGAATTTCCTCCATTTGTACACAATCTGTCTGACTGTGGATTGGTGGAGTCCAAACTCTTTAGAGATGGTTTTGTAACCTTTTCCAGCCTGATGAGCATCAACAACACTTTTTCTGAGGTCCTCAGAAATCTCCTTTGTTTGTGCCATGATACACTTCCATAAACATGTGTTGTGAAGATCAGACTTTGATAGATCCCTGTTCTTTAAATAAAACAGGGTGCTCACTCACACCTGATTGTCATCCCATTGATTGAAAACACCTGACTCTAATTTCACCTTCAAATTAACTGCTAATCCTAGAGGTTCACATACTTTTGCCACTCACAGATACGTAATATTGGATCATTTTTCTCAATAAATAAATGACCAAGTACAATATTTTTGTCTGATTTGTTTAACTGGGTTCTCTTTATCTACTTTTAGGACTTGTGTGAAAATCTGATGTTGTTTTAGGTCACATTTATGCAGAAATATAGAAAATTCTAAAGGGTTCACAAACTTTCAAGCACCATTATATATTATATTATACATTATATTCAAATGTATCAGAAGATCAGTTATGCCCGAAATAAACATTTAAAGTGCTTGTCTAATACACACAACATAAAATCTGCTCATTCAAGTACTAAATTATATTCCGAATTTAAAAAAGGAATAATAATAATAATTACCAAATAATATAAATTAAGTGAGAACCACAGACTCACAATTTTATATCCCTGCAGGTTTATAACAGCAGTTTCATTATCGTGGCATTCAGTGCTTGCGCTGACACTTTCATTGGTTTATCGTAGCAACTGTTAGGCTCATGAAAATTTCAATATATTTAGGGTTTGGGTTAGGTGATGATACAGAAGAGAATGTACTAAAGTATCAATCTGATTTTTGATGGCTTTGGCAACCTTATGATGTCCATACGTACAGAACTGTGCAAAAGTCTTAGCCCCCCCCCCCCCCCCCCCCCCATTTTTTTCATACAATCTTTCATATAAATCTTTGTTAAAGATTTCTATTTTATGGCTTCTTCATTATCAAGTCAAAACATAACAAAAACATTTTCGAGTCCAAACGTTAATTTTTTTCCAGCACAAAATTAAATGTCAGAGAAAAAAAAAATTGTATCAAAGCAGCATATTCCATAAGAGGGCACTTTTCAGATTAAACAACAAAACATAATGAAGGCTGCTGGGTTTTGGTGTAAAATGAAGAAGCGAGTGTGACAGTCAAAGCGTCCAGAAGAACTGTGGCTGGTTCTGTAAGACGCTCAGTAAAACCTACAGATCATTTCCGCATAAAACTGACCTCACTGGACCTGAGACGGATATTTTTTTAAAGCAAAGGAAATTTCGTCTCACACCAAATATTGACTTGTTTCATTTATTATGGCTCACTGATTACTGTTTATCGTATTTTTTTTAAATACTGAAACATTTCATTATTTCCTAAGCCATTTTTGCTCTACAGCATTTCTTTACACGTGCCTCAGACTTTTGCATGGGACTGTACATTATGCATGGCGACACATACAGCCAGCACAAACGCTCGTTGTCTACACGGCACAATCATGCAAATGAGCAGGTTCACACAGTGTCCTACTGCGCTTGCGTTCAGTGACACTGGCCTTAAACTGTAGCTCTACAGTCAAATCCTTCTCAGTGTGTTCGGGAATTTGATCCCACACACGTCCACTTCCTCATGTCATTGTCAGAGAATCTGTGTGCGTAGGAATAAAAATAATTTAATAAACTAGATCGAGACTGTGACTAAAGTCACAGTAAGTTGCGCTAGTTGACCTTTGTCAATTGAAGATCAAGGAAAAGTTGCGCCCTGCCGCCCGCCCGGAACAAAAAAAAAAAAACTGATTGAAAAAAAAACATGAAAATTGACAGTTAAAAGTGATTGAAAAAAATCCCGTTTTTCATGGATCATTCCGGATCAGTGATCCAGATCAGCACCAAAAGTCACAGCAATGTAATTCAGCCCAGAGGGTTGCTTCATGTGAAATTTGGTGATGATTGGTTGAAAACCGAGGGAGAAATATCATCGTTAAAACATTACAAGGACAATAAGAAGAGGAAGAAAGTGGAAAGATCCTGAATGAGAGTAACAATTTGCACCAGCGCTGCTAGCACAAATTAAGTAAATAAAAGTAGCATGAAGTCGAATGTAACACAGAATTCATACATTTTTTAAATCGTAAATGTACAAGTAAGCGTCAAGTCCAAAGAATAAGTACAATTTATTGGGAAAAAATTACTTAAAGCTAGACGGCCTTTCAACTTCATAAAACTGGTGAAATTTAGTTCCGTCTGAAATGTGGTGATTGTGATATATGTTTATTTCTGTAATATCTCACAAAATATCAGGCCATTCTGTGGCTGGGAAGTTATTTAATTTGAGGGGATTAAAGCAAATAATGTGCATGAAATCGCTCACTTGGTGCAGTCAAACAGACAGAGGAAGTCCGTGTGCGCATGCGCAGGTTTACTTTCTTCTTCTTTTGGGTTTTACGGCAGCTGGCATCCACAGTGTTGCATTACTGCCATCTATAGATTTCCCTTTGAGCGTGCACTGACAGTTCCATCATTCTGTCGCTAAACGAACAGCTGATCACACCGAGGTGCTCGCTGAGCGCCGATATTTATTAGTTTGGTCCTGCGTTTCCTTTCCTTCATATATAACATAAGAGCAATTCCAGCGTTATGGACGTGACACTTGAACTCAAAATGGCAACAAATGACCCAGTGCATGTTTTATTGTCTCCCAGTATTTAAACAGGTGTTGCATATTTTAAGGCTGTACCATACTGGAGAAGTGATAGAACAAGAACAATTCCCATAGTACATCTAGGGCATGCCAAAAAATGCCAATAAAAGATGCGTTATGGATGTGACAGAAAAAGTATCACTTTTCTTGGGTGACTGTACATTTTTATCAAACTCTGTGAAATCGTAAACCTAATGTCGAAATGGAGATATCCATTTGATAGAGGGGTCCAAGGTGAATATTAAAAAATCTTTGTTTAAAATATTTTGTATTTCATGCAGAGTTTCGGAAGGAAAAGTCAGCGTTATGGATGTGACGAAATTCCGTGATGGATGTGACGCGTCTGAAATAGACATGGCATATGTTTAGAAAATCAGCAATTTAACCACCATAACCCTTTGAAAAACTCTCTAAATATCAGCTAAAACTATCAAAGTTCTTAAATAATATTTAGGATGGCTATTGTTTTGCTGTTTTGTGGATTTTAGCATACATTTCTGTGGCTTGTGGCAATAATATAGAATTGTACATGATCAAAGTTGATTTTAGCTTGGGTTTTACATTATAAGAAAGAAAGATTGACAGTGACATATTAGGTTGGTTACAAATTGGTTCAACTTATTCACATCTGTAAAATACAGGCCTAGGTGATATCTCTGGGAGTGGTTTTGATATATTACATGTTGCTTTATTTTTGCATGGTGAGGTTGACATTTACATGGAATTGCCCATAACATCTTTTCTTCTCGCTTTCTGTTACTGTAGTCACTCTTTCATGTTTCATTCGCACACTCGCGTCCTCCATTTTTCTCTCCTGTTTCAAATTTGTATCCCACAATGCCTTGCGTGAACAGGAAAAGCCCACCACGTGATGTGATGCATGACATAGTATCTTGTATTGGGTCATGGTGAAGCAGGAAAAAATAGCAGAGAATTTAGGGCCACATGGCTCTAAATTCATTAACTGTTCTATTTTAAAAAAACTAATAAAATTGGAAGTCTGTGATTCAAATTCAGTAGCTTTCAGTCACTAAACAAAAATAATTGGGTGTCTGGGAAAATTATTTTTATGACCTACACTTGAAAAATCTGAAAGGCAGTCTACCTTTAAGTACATGTAATGGAGTAAACATACCACATTACTTACCCACCTCTGGGCTTATTCATTACATAACATGCAGTATGGTATTGTGTAAAAATCTCAGGCACATGCAATGCTGCAAAGGAAACATGACTTCAAAAATAATTAAATATAAATAAATAATTTTTTTAAATTGTAGTCTCACGTACAACTTGTGCATTTTTATAAGGAAATTAACAGTTCTACTCCATGAGAAGATTTCTGAGCATCATTCATAACCAGCCACAGTTCTCCTGGAGACTTTGATGGTCACACTTCTTTTTTTTTTTTTTGCAGCATTCATTTTATTATCTATCTTACAGTCAAGCCCAAAATTATTCATACCCCTGGCAAATTTTGACTTAAAGTTACTTTTATTCAACTAGCAAGTTTTTTTTTTTTTTGACCAGAAATGACACCGGCATCTCCCAAAAGGGCGGCACGGTGGTGTAGTGGTTAGCGCTGTCGCCTCACAGCAAGAAGGTCCTGGGTTCGAGCCCCGGGGCCGGCGAGGGCCTTTCTGTGTGGAGTTTGCATGTTCTCCCCGTGTCCGCGTGGGTTTCCTCCGGGTGCTCCGGTTTCCCCCACAGTCCAAAGACATGCAGGTTAGGTTAACTGGTGACTCTAAATTGACCGTAGGTGTGAATGTGAGTGTGAATGGTTGTCTGTGTCTATGTGTCAGCCCTGTGATGACCTGGCGACTTGTCCAGGGTGTACCCCGCCTTTCGCCCGTAGTCAGCTGGGATAGGCTCCAGCTCGCCTGCGACCCTGTAGAAGGATAAAGCGGCTAGAGATAATGAGATGAGATGAGATCTCCCAAAAGACAATAAGACGATGTACAAGAGGCATCATTGTGGACATTTGAACAAAAAGTGGCATGTCCAAAATTATTCATACCCTTTGCAAACTGTCACAGTCTATGGGAAAATCCAAAGTTCTATACCATTCCAAATAGTCCAACCTGTTCTAAAGCATCTTAATTACCCTGATTAATTGGGAACAGCTGTTTTAATCAACTCAACAGATGAAAAACAGCAGCTCTCTGCAGGTGGTTTGTGGACAGTCATGGCTAAGACAAAGGAGCTCACTGAGGACCTGCAGCTGCGCATTGTGGCTGCTCACAAGTCAGGAAAGGGCTATAAGGCCATATCTAAATGTTTTCAAGTTCCAGAGGCTACAGTGCAAAGTATGATTAAAAAATACAAGATGT